>NW_027187295.1:5160880-5282738 GCF_028583685.1 Petaurus breviceps papuanus | reverse complement strand
TGTGTGTGTGTGTGTGTGTGTGTGTGTGTGTGTGTGTGTGTGTGTGTATCATGGACCCCTTTGGCAGTCTGATAAAGCTAGTAAAGCTGACTCCTTTTCTCAGTAATGTCTTTAAATACATAGAAATTAGAAAGAAAAACAATCATATTGAAATATAGTTACTAAAATATTAAAAAAAATTAATTTTAAACCACAAGTTAAAAACCCATCTTAGGCTACTAGTAGCACTGACTTCTGGATTCTAGTTAATTCAGCAAACTTATTTAAGATCTACTATGTACCAGACACTCTGCCAGGCACTAGGGATACAAAGGCAAAATGAAATAGTCTCTGCCCTTACATTCTTCGTGGGTTGGGGGACCAATAGGCACATATAAAAGCAAATACTTATCTATACAAAATGATTGTGGCAGAGGATGGGGGAGAATAGGGTAGGTATACTAGAAGGATGAGAATGACATGGATAGGTATCAGATTAGGGAGTGGTAGTCAGGAAGCAATTTCAACCTACGCAGCCTTCAGCCATATGGCAATTCTTTACCATTATAATTTGTAGAGAAGGTGCCAATGCGCACTTATAAAGGGAGTTGAAATCAAAGATTAATTTTTTAAAACTATATGAAAGATAACTACAAATCACTAATAGCAAGAAAAATATAGATCAAAATATCCCTGAGGTTTCACTTCACATTGAGCAATTTGGAAAAGAAGTCAAAAGATATAAATAGTCAGTATTGGATGGACAATGGGAAGATAGGCACATTAAATAAACCATTGCTGGAACTACAAATTAGTCCAACCCTTCTGAAAAGCAATTTGAAATTAAATTGTGCTTTTAAAAAATAATAAAATGTCCATACCCTTAACTCAAAAATCCCACTACATTTAAGCAAAAGGCTAAAGATTGAAAGGCTAAAAAGTCCACTTTATCTCAAAATCTTCATGGTGGATACTTAATGATTTGGAAATGGCTAAAGAAATTGTGGCATCTCAATATGGGAATATTACTATTCTCCATGAACAAATATTAAACATTCAGAAAAGCATGGAAAAATGTGTATTGAAAAAAAGGTAAGCAGAACCAGAAAAATTAGTATATATAGTGAAAGCATGATAAAAAAAAAAAAAAAACAAGGCTAAACCTGTATAATTATAATGCCAGCAGTTGGTCCCAGAAAAGAGTTGAGAAAATATCCTGATTTCTAGCCAATATGGTTGTCTTAGTGGATGAAGGCTGCCCAGCTCCTACATAACTATTTCAGCAAAACCTTCAACTTTGCACCAGACCAAATAATGATCTAGGAATCCATAGGAAAAACTATGGTGATTTCTTTCACCCCAAGATTGTACAAGAAGTCAGCCAGAAGCCCTAGATCAAAAAGAAAGGGAGCTTACTAGTACCAACACCAGTCAGCCTCCCAGCACAACCAGAAACTTCCAGGGATGCATATAAGATGCAAAGTTCTGTGTCCAGAGGGAACAAGAATGGAAGAAATGTGAAAGCTATATCCCATCAATGCTATATCATACATGCACATTAGAGAATTCATACTGGTGAGAAGTCTTAGAAATGTAATGATGTAGAAAAAGCCTTAAGTTACCACAGACATCTTTTTCAAAATCAGGGTTCATAGTGTTGAGAAATTTTTCAAATGTCATTTGTGGGGGAAAACCCTCTCTTAAGTTTCCAATACAAGATGATCATCATAGAAACCAAACTAAATTAATGTCTTGTATAAGTTATTCATGTGAGAATGATTTAGAGCAAAATACATGCCTTTTTCAACATTAGAAAATTCATACCAAGAAAAACATTACCTATACATCATTTAACTTGCCTATATGATTGACACTGAATGTGTTTCCTGTAAGCAACATAATGGACTACATTTTTATTTCATTCTGTAACTCATTTTAGATTTAATTAAATATTTTTAAATCATTCACATTGTTCATTTTCGCTAATTTATTTTTCTGTCATTTATTGCTAATTTTTGCACAGGATTGATATTTATCTTAGTCCTTATATATCTCAAACTAGTTAATATTTTTTTGGATTGAATGTCACTTTATCCAAATACTAAAATTGCAATTTCTGCCTTGTAATAGAAAATTTTTTAGAACATTCCTTTAAAAAAAATGAGTTTTCTATATAATTTGCCTTTCAATAATTCTTTAAAATAAAAATCAGGATTTTTTTTGTTTCTTGGAGCATTCTACACATTTTATTTTAATGAGAAAATTCTAGCCTTTACTATATATTTTTAAAGATTTTAAAATCTTTAAAATTCCAGTTCTATTAGAGGTAGAGAACAAAGAGAGAATCCACTGATCACTTCCTAAAAGAAACTGCAAAATGAAAAATGCCAAGAATGTCATAGCCAAAACCCAGAGCTTGCACATCAAATAAAAAAATACAGCAAGCATCCAAAAAAAGAAAGTAAAAGTACCAGGAAACTACATTCACTATTACATAAGACCTGGTATCTTCTACTGTTTTAAAAAAAAAAAAGTAAATCTTGGAAAATAGTAATCCAAAAGACAAAAAAACCTGAAGTTTATAACCAAGAATAACTTATCATGCACATTTGGGTATAATTCTACAGGGGAGGAATAGAATATATAACTTTTAGTAGAATATAGACCTTTCAAGCATTTCTGATGTAAAGACCAGACCTCAATAGGAGCTTTGAATTGCAACCACAAGAGTCCAGAAAAGTCAAGAAAATTAAATTTATTGGAGCAATTGAAAGGAGCTATAGGATGACGTAGTGCTAACATTCTAATGGGGGAGAAGGAAAGAAGGAATAAATATCCTTTCAGAATCTTAAAATCTTCAAATTGTATAGAGGAAATTAAATAAGAAAAACATATCCTGGAAGTTGGATTGTTTCTGTTATGAGTGTTTTAAGAAGAGAAAAAGGAAAAGGGTGAAAAGAGGAAGACACTAGTACAAAAAAGTAGGGACATTGAACTTGCTTTTTTTCTCATAATTGGGATGGATGAGAATATACAAACATGGAGGAAAGGATGGGAAAAGTGAACATCAGATGGATCTCCTATGCAATGGACAAAGGAAGGTTGAACACATACCCCCATTTTGCTGTGGAAATACATCAAGTTGAACAGGAAAAAAGCAAGGATGGGGGCTGGTAGGAGATAAAAGGGATGGTAATTGCTGCAGTGTAATAATAACAACCATTTAAAAAGATGAATGCTGCAAAATTATAAAGAACAAGCATGATATATTAAAATTGTGTCTGTTCTGGTCCCCCTAATCACCTACCCCCACCCTCCTCGTTACTATAGTTATTTTATAAGTAGCCAGTATAAAGTCATAGTAGCAAGAAGTAAAGCTGCAATCGGAAGCCTAGAAATCACTAACAGACTCTCTCATAGATCAAAAGAGCATAATTTGCAAACTTTATCATATATGTACTAAAAATCACAGCCTAAGACTATAATATGCTAAATCAGGGGAATAGGGAGTAAGTATCAATTGAGCTAATCAGGGAAGTCTTTAAGGAGGAGATGACACCTGAGCTGAACCAAGAAGTAAGATAATAATCTTGAGGACTGGAGATAAGGAAAGACTTCCAGACTTGGAGGATAGTTTATGCAAATGTACAGAGGTTTAAGATGACATTCTGATTTGAGGTAGTAGCTAGAGACTGAGGAAATTGCATAAGAAAATTGTGAAACTGATTTGGAGGATTTGGGGAATTAAAGTCAGAGACTGGGGGACTAGAACTTTGGGGGAAACGTGAGGAAAAATGGGAGAAAGACTGAAAAAGAAGGAGAAATGTTCCATCAGGCTGTAGAAGAACGGAAGAACTATGAAAGGGATTCCAGGAAAATGATAAAGCAAGGGGAGCAAAACAAATTGGTAAAACAAAGTAAAAGGTTATTGAGGAAAAAAAGGAAGTTGGTTGAGCTGATAAGGTGGTTAAGAATTGCTGAAGGGGCTGTCAAAGGGTTATTACCAAGGTTGTGAGGTGAGTTATAATCTCCAAAAAAGAGTTTGAAAGAAGACTGAAACCAGACACATTGTATTTGGCTCCAGAGAACAGAAGAGGCACTAGTGCATAGAAAGTACAGGGTTGCAGATTTCACTTCAATGTCAGAAAGAACTTCCTAACAATTAGTATTATCCCAAAATAGAATAAACTGCCCTCAACCAGTGGCCAGATGGCCACTTGCTGCCCAGATAGATCCCTTTGTAAAGGGGATTCAGACTTCAAATAAAAAGTGGATTAAATAACTTCTAAAATACCTCTTAATCCCATGGTTCTTTCACAGAATTTTGTAGTTTTAATTTCAGTGAGGTTTTTTTTGTTTACCTTATTCTCTTTTTCAAATACTAAATAAAGCAAATTCTTTTAAAAAGCTAATTCTTCAAGGAAACTGGGTGGTAGAGTAGATTGAATTCAGACCTAAAGACACTGTCAATGTTGCCTTGGGAAAGTCACAACCTTTCTCAGTCTAAATTCCCTCATCTGTAAAACAAAGATAGTATTTGCATCAGAGCTGTTTGAGGATCAAATGAGATTAACTATGTAAAGAGCTTGACAAACCTTAAAACACTTTGTAAACTATTATTTTAAAAAATAGAGACCAACTAATGTAAATCTACAAAATCACTGTCAAATGTTAGGTGGCTACCTTAGCATTATGCTCTGATACCATAACACAAATTTTCAGTGTGTTTCTGCATGTGATTGCTAAGCATAAATATTTTATTGAAAGAAGCCATTGTAATGAAATATTCAGAGAGGCATGTACACAAGAACCTTTTCAATAACAATTAGAGGATTAAAAACTGTTTGACAGCATAAATTTTTTTCCAAGTGAAGACTACAAGGAAACACTACTGCCTTTTTAGTGTGTTATAAAGAGCGATATCAAATATTTCACATTAAAATGAAATTACTAGTGAATGGGTGACTTCACACACTAAAGTTATACTCATGCATTTTTCCAACAAAGAACGGGAAAGCAATTCATATCATAAATGATCATTTGGCATCTCTCAGTGTTTTCAAAGATTTAATTTCAGAGTTTTTAATGAATTGGTCTGATACATGATCATCTGTCTTCATAAATTAAATACTTTTCCAAGATTTGTGAACCCTTGGAAATTTTCATACTGTGAAAAAGAACTGGAAAACCTCCCATTTAAAAAATCTGTGCCTGAGAACTGTGTCTCCAACTTAACATGCATATATACTACTGCATTGTTCTTGTAGTTCAAACAAGACAGTGAAGAAAAATCCAAGATGTTTATTTCTTGAAAACTTCATTTCTTTCATAACTATACATAGTGAGCTAAGTATATTCTATTGACATATCAAAATGTAATACCAAGAACTACCAAAATAGAACAATGATGTGTCAATAATTATCTTATATAATGTGTATAATTGCTAGAAGAAATTAATAGTTCTACTGTAATTAACTTTAAAATGCTATTGAAATTGCATGAAATAGTTTAAAGTTAATTTCACCAATAAAAATTTCATATACTTTTGGGTCAGCAAGATAGAAGAATGATCAATTTGACTGCTACTTAAGTCATACTTTGATACAAAAAAATTATCTTGATAATTAGCATTTCATTTGATTTTTAAAACCTTTTTTAAAGTTATGCTTTGGATCATGTAATGGTTTTCCCAATGCCATCATCTTTTTTTCTAAACAAATACAGCATGGTGTAAAAATGACTATTCTTTATATAGCAGGAGCCAAAAAGCCTCAGTTATCAATAAGGAAGTATTACATAATTTAAGAACATAGAAAATTGAATGAGGAGAAACATAATGACCAAGGTTCTTTGTAGGAGTAAATTTTTAATGTACTGTATGGGAATTTTGCTATAAAATTCCATTAAGCCTGATGAGACTCACTTAAGTAGCTCTTCTTACATTGCAATAAAAGTTAGCTTTCTTTTTTCTCTAAGGAGGATATCTTTCAAGTAATCTTCAAAATTCTAAACTATTTGGCAGGATTCTTTAATTTTCTCTGATTTTACAAAGGCTTTTTACTGATATTGATACTATGCTTTCTTCATTTTTCATAGAAACATAACTGATAAAATACATATATGATTGACAAGAATCATACAGGATGGTCAGGCCCACACCTCTTCCTATATGTGTTACTGGTGGTAGTATTCACTTAAATTAGATCACTGATACATTGGAATATGAGAGTAGTAGAGAGTTGACTGAATCTAATTGCTGTCTTTCCAGATTGATATAAACATCTTCCCTAAAACAGAGTTTAGATATACTCAAGGCAAATCTTCATTTTCTATTAAGAGGTTTATGTAAAGTATAATCCATAATTTCTTATTTAAAAGGGTTTTCATTCTACCAATCACAGAAAGATGATTCTGACATTTTGAGGTCAAGTAAAAAACTTCATTTTTGTCTATCAAAGGGATATTAGTCTCAAGAGTGAAATGAGATGCATAGGAACATTATAAATTTGCTACAACAGAAAATAATTTTTTTGTTGAAATAGTATTTTATTTTTTCCCCACAATTATATGTCAAGAAATTTTTAGCATGCATTTTTACAAGATTTTGAGTTCCAAATTTTTCTCCCTTCCTACTTCCCTCACCTCCCCTCTTCTGAAAGTGGTAGGCAGTTTAATATAGTTTATACATATGCTACCATGTAAAACATATTTCCATATTCATCACAGTTGTGGAAGAAGTAGATTAAAAGGAAAAAAACACAAGAAAGAATAAAATAAGTGAAAAAAATTGCTTCAATCTGTATTCAGAATTTCTATATTTTGTATTCAATTGGGTTTTTTTTTTCATCTTTTTGGAGAGGGGAAGGCAGGGCAATTGGAGTTAAGTGACTTATCCAAGGTCTCACGGCTAGTAAGTGTTAAGTGTCTGAGGCCAAATTTGAACTCAGGTCCTCCTGACTCCAGGATCTGTGCTCTATTCACTGTACCACCTAGCTGTCCCTGTATTTAGTTCTTCATCTGGATATAGATACCATTTTCCTTCCTGACGTTTTTGTACTTGTCTTAGATCATTGTGATTCTGAGAAAAGCTGAGTCATTCATAGTTGATCATCACACAATGTAGTTGATATAGTGTATAGTGTTCTGGTTCTGCTCATTTCACTTTGCATCAGTTTGTACAAGTCTTACCAGGTTTTTCTGAAATCTGCCTGTACATCATTTCTTATTGCACAATAGTATTCCATTATACAACAGCTTGTTGACCCATTCCCCTAACAATGTGCATCCCCTCAATTTCCAATATTTTGCCACCACAAATAGGGCTGCTGTAAATATTTTTGCACATGTTGGTCCTTTTCCCTTTTTTATGATCTCCTTGGGTTACAGATCTAATAGTGCTATTGTTGGATCAAAGGGTAGGCACAGTTTGGTTTCCCTTTTGGCATAGTTACAAATTGCTCTCCAGTATGGTTGGATCAGTTCTCACCTGTAACAGTACATTAGTGTCTCAATTTTCCCACATCCTCTCCAACATTTATCATTTTCATTTTTTTCATATTAGCCAATATGATTGGTGTAAGTTGTTATTTCAGAGTTGCTTTAATTTGCATTTCCCTAATCAAAGTGAATTAGCTTCTTCATATGCCTATAAATAGCTTTAATATCTTCATCTGAAAACTGCCTGTTCATATCCTTTGACCATTTATCACTGGGGAATAGTTTGTATTGTTATAAATTTGGCTCTTCCATACCGTGTTTCCCCGATAATAAGACCTATCCCAAAAATAAGCCCTCCCCTTACTGTGTAAGATTCCTCTAAAATAAGCCCTCCCCCGAAAATAAGCCCTATTGAGATTGCTACTGTAGTGAAGGTGATCCCCTGCGCTACACGCTACATTACAGTACCCTCTGTATGCACCGTCCCCCCCCAGGTGAAACGCTCACCGCACTCCGAGCTGCATCCAATCAGAGATGCAGCAGTGAGCGCGTCATCCTGCTCTTCCCCAGTGATTGGCTTATTGAATAAAGGTACATTTTTTTTTACCACATGTACCTGTTTATTAAAATTGCTGTCAATGTTCATTAAAATAAGCCCTCCCCTGAAAGTAAGCCCTCTGGTGTTTTTCTGTCCAAAAAAATAATAAGACAGTGTCTTATTATTGGGGAAACATGGTATATATTTGAGAAATGAGGCCTTTATCAGAGGCACTTGCGGTACAGATTGTTTCCCAGTTGTCTGTTTTCCTTCTAATTTTGGTTGCATTGTTTTTTTTGTACAAAAGCCTTTCAATTTATTATTATCAAAATTATTCTAAATTTAGTAATGTTCTCTATCTCTTCTCTAGTCATTAATTCTTCCCCCTCCCCATAGATCTGACAGGTAGACTATTTCTTGCTCTTCTAATATGATTGTTTCATTGTCTTTAGTACCTTTTAGCAAGATGTAGTTTCCTTCCTTAACTCTTAATTAGTTCTGTTTTTGCTTTTACTTTGTCCAAGATCAGGAGTGCTACCTCTGTTCTTTGGTTTTTTTTTTTACTTCAGCTGAAGAATAATAGATTCTGCTCCAACCCCTTACCTTTACTCTGTGTGTATCTCTTCTTCAGGTATGTTTCTTATAAACAACATATTGTCAGATTCTGGTTTTTGATCCACTCTGCTATCTGCTTTTGTTTTATGGGGGAATTCATCCCATTCACATTTACAGTTATAATTACTATCTATGCAGTTCCTTCCATCCTGTTCTTCCTCCTGTTTGTCCTCTATCTCCTTTCACCCTTTCCCACCTCACCAGTGTTTTACTTTTATCACCTCCCCTGATCTACCCTCCTTTCTGTCAGTCCCCACCCAACCCTTTACTTAATCTCCTCTTCTCATATTTCCCTTTTGGCTAAGATAGATTTCTATATTCGACTGATTGTGTATATTATTCCCTCTTTGAGCCTGTACTGATAAGAGTAAGTTTCAAGCAATGCCCATCACCTATCGACCATATTCCCCTCCACTGTAATAGATGTTTCCTCTTCACGTGAGACAAGTTATCCCATTCTACCTCTCCCTTCCTTCTACACCCATTGTACTCCTCTTTCTCATCCCTTAATTTTTTATGCCATTCCCTCAAATTCACCTTATCCCTGTACCTTCTGTCTATGTATATTCCTTCTATCTGTACTGTTAGCAATACAATTTTTAAGAGTTAGAAGTATCATCTTCCTGTGTAGGGATGTAAACAGTTTAGTTCTGTTGAATTCCTTATGTTTTCTTTTACCTTTTTACTTGCTAATGCTTCTCTTGGGTCTTGATATTGGAAGTCAAATTTTTGGTTTAATTCTAATCTCCTTATGAAGGCTTGGAATTCTTCTATTTCTTTGAATAACCACATTTCCTCTTGGTGTACTATACTTAATTTTCTCAGATAAGCGATTCTTGGTTGTAGTCCTGGCTCATTGGCCCTCCATAATATCATATTCTATGACCTCTAATCCTTTAATGTTTCAGCTTCCAAGTGCTGTATTATCCTGATTGTGACTCCTTGATATATGAATTGTTTCTTTCTGGCCACTTATAGTATTTTTTTTCTTAAACTGATAGTTTTGAAATTTGGCTATAATGTTCCAGGGGGTTTTTATTTTGTGATCTTATTCCTGAGGTGAATGGTGACTTCTTTCAATGCCAATTTTACCCTCTGGTTCTAGGACATCAGAGAAGTTTTCCTTGATAATTTCTTGAAACATGCTGTCCAGATCCTCCTTTTGATTATGACTTTCAGATAGTCCAGTGATTCTGATATTGTCTCTCCTGGATCTATTTTCTAGGACAGTTGTTTTTTCCATGTGGTATTTTACATTTTCTTCTGTTTCTTCCATTCTTTTGAACTTGTTTGATTGATTCATGATGTCCTAAAGAGTCATTAGTGGGGCGGCCAGGTAGCGCAGTGAGTAAGAGCACCAGCCCCAGAGTTGGGATGACCTGGGATCGAAACTTAGTACCCACCCAGAAACACCTAGCCATGTAACCTTGAACAAGTTACTTACCCCCAATTGCTTAGGGGTGGCCAGGTGGCACAGTGAATAAGAACACTGGCCCCAGAGTCTGGATGACTTGGGATCGAATCTGGGCTCAGATACTTAGCACCACACCCAGAAATAACTGGCCTTCTAACCTTGAGCAGGTTACTTAACCCCAATTGCTTTTTTAAAAAAAGAGTCATTAGCTTCCACATGATTATTCTAATGTTTAAGGTATTGTTTTCCTCAGTTAGTTTTTGTGCTTTCTTTTCCATTAAGCCAATTGTGCTCTGTAAGGAGTTGTTTTCTTCAGTGGATTTTTGTACCTCCTTTTCCATTTGGCCAATTTTACTTTTTAAGTAGCTTTCCAAGCTCAACACTGAGTCTTTTTTTCATAATTCTCACATTGATCTCAATTCTTTTCCCATTTTTTCATCTACCTTTCTTATATGAATTTTAAGCTTTTTTAGCTCTTCCATGAGTTCTTTCTAGCCTTAAGACGACTTCTTATTTTTCTTTAAGGTTTTTTTCCCATAAGTGTTTTGACTTGGTTGTCCTTCTCTGAGTTTGTTTCTTGGTCTTCCCTGTCACCATAATAAATTTCTATAGTCAGATTCTTTTTTTTTTTTCTTCTTTACTCTTTTTTTTGTTTTTTTTTTCTTTCTTTTAGATTTGATCTTTGGGGGCAGCTAGGTGGCACAGTGAGTAAAGTGCTGGCCCCAGAGTCAGGAGAACCCAAGTTCAGTTTCAGCCTCAGACACTTAACACACAAAAAAAACTAGCCATGTAACCTTGGGCAAGTTATTTAACCCCAATTGCCCTCCAAAAGGCAAAAACAAAAATTGATCTCTGCTCCCAGGGCAGAAGGGGTTCTGCCTCAGGCTTCTTGTGCCAGTAGCTGCAGGTTCTGGCTATTTACCTGGGGCTGCACCAACATTGTCCTAAGCCCCATGGGGGATGATCTCATGTCTGGTGCTGTGTTGAGGGGAGGTAGAGTGTGGGGTGGCTGGTACTGCAGGAGGCTATTGGTATCTGGCAGCTTACCTAGTGCTGAGCTGGAGTCCTAGTGATGGTGTCTGGTATGTGTTGAAGCCAAGAGGAGTTTTTCTGCATTTCCCTGGTTCTACACTGAAGCACGTGGAAGTCTGGCCCCAGAGGATGCCTGCCTACCAGTCCTACCCTGAAGCATGTGATGGTTCTCCAAAGTATGTGGAGGGTCCTGATGTTGGTGTTTGCCTCCTTCACCCCACTGGAGCTCAGGATCTCCCACTGGTTTGTTGACATGGGACTTGCTGCCAGTTGGCTACATACTTCCTGTCATAGAATGAGCTTCCATTTTACCTGAGTGAGATGAAACTTTCTTGCTGATCTTCCAACTCTCCCCAGCTACAAGACCACTCTACCCGTCTTTCTCCTGGCTCCACTGCTCCAGGATTTGTTCTGGGCTGCTATTTTTTTTAAAGCAATTGGGATTAAGTAACTTGCTCAAGGTTACATGGCCAGCTATTTCTCGGTGTGGTGCTAAGTATCTGAGCCCAGATTCGATCCCAGGTCATCCCGACTCTGGGGCCAGTGCTCTTACTCACTGCACCACCTGGCCACCCCTAAGCAATTGGGGTTAAGTAACTTGCTCAAGGTTACATGGCCAGGTGTTTCTGGGTGGGTGCTAAGTATCTGAGCCCAGATTTGATCCCAGGTCATCCTGACTCTGGGGCCGGTGCTCTTACTCACTGTGCTACCTGTCTGGGCTGCTATTTTATAGATTTTTGGAGGTGGGAGAGCTACAGTGATTTACTGCTTATTCTGCCATTTTGCTTCCTGGAAGTCCAGAAAAGAAAATTAACATCATGCTGTGATAATAAACCAACTTCAAAGCCAAGAAGGCCTGAGTTCAAGTCCTGCCTTTAACACATATTGACTGTGTCCCTGGACAAATCATTTAACTTCTCAGTTCTCTAGTCACCTTTCTAAGACTCTCAAGTTACAGAGAACATGCCAAAATGCAATAGTAAAGGTATCTTCCTTGTCTGAGAGTTCCCTATACCAATGAAATTACAGATGGATTTCCTATGCCATGCATTGTCATTCTAATGTATTTCTATTCTTCATATAATCTCTCTCACTGTGATAGTGAATTCTCCAGATGACAACTAACATACCCTGCCACAAGAACAGGAAAGGTCTAGAGGGCTAGGCAGAATTTTCTTTCTAATGAAGAATGAGGACCATTAAAGGAGAATAACATGGTCAGAACTAATGGTTAGGAAGATTAATCTAAAAATGGAGTACAAAATAGATACAGTTCGTGGAAAGACTATAATTGGAAATGGCATTTGGCAGTAGCTGGTAAAAAAAAGTTTCTATAAAATACTGTATCATCATCAACTTATTCTAGGATTTAAAATCTGTTTTACTAGTTGTATTCTGTCCAGGGAAACATTAATACTTACTAGTGGTTGAGACAAAAGAAACTGGGTCTGAATTGAGAGGAGAGCAGTCATAATCCAAAAAATTAAGTTGGTTCAAGAGGCATCTGGAGAGAGGCAAGATTTGGTAGCTGCTTAAGGAATTACAAGAAGATATCTATAGGAGATGTGGAAGTTATGATGTTGGAAGTATAAGACAGTTGATGCCTTGCCTTAACCTGATTCTCTGAAGCATAGATCTTTTCATGGCAATGGTTTGTATATCCACCACAAACTGTCATTGTTGTATCAACATGGTAGTAGTATTCAGGCTCCATCTGACTCAGTTAAAAGGCATACATACTAACCCTCTCCTAGGAATGTCTTTCTGGACCTTGAGACCATTACTTGTTGGGATGGCATTGGTGAAAAACCTATACTAACTGAAGGGTTAGACATTAGATACCGATCCTGATGCCCTATATGATAGACCCATATGTCTATCAATTCTAAAAATATTCAAGGTAATTCTGTCTTTAAGATTATCCTAAATAGTGTATTTTCCATGCCCATCTACTATGACCACTGGTGAGCAAGGGCACAAAGAGTTTAGTTTGTGGTCAATTTAATTCTGTCATAGCAAAGACCAGTTTCATATAGAGTGAGGGAGGTCTCAGTTAGCAGGTGACTGGATTGACCAAGGGATAAGGAAAGGACTCACCACTGTTTCCACCAGTTTTAAAGACAGTATACTGATGGCATGAGAAAGTAGCCAAACTTGGTCTTCCATGCTTAAGGGTTCCTAAGGATGATATGACATTCAGTCTCTTACTTGTAACACAGTTTGTGTTGCTGCAAGTTTGTGTAGCCTCTTTCAGGTACTCCTCAGTTCTAGGAACTATAATTCATAGAGTGAATGCAGGGGAAAACCACAAGTGAAAAATGTAATTTCAGAAGTTGGAATATTTGGGTGAATGAATGGATTGAATTGATAGAATGCCAAAATGGAACCACCTTCTATACCATAATGATGATTGAGCCATTATACCACTCATTTTATTTCAGGGTTCCAGTGACCTTGAAATTACTTTCTCACTATCTAAGAGGAAAAGCAAGAGTGAAACCCATGACCATGAAAAAGAAAAGGTAGTCATATGACAGAGGCAGGGACCAAAGCAGCACTCCTTAAACTGTGGGTTTCATGACCCCATGAGGTCATGAAAAATTTTGCAACAGTAAATGACTGTAAACAGTAAAATCAATGACCAAAAATTAATTAAAAATCAAATGCATAATGAATCCAAGGTGTTTCTGGCAGTGCTTGTCCATGTTGCATTGTGCACCTTCACTATAGCCTTGGTTCTGAACATAAAGCATGCACACTTTGCACTATGTGTGCCCTCAGGCCATGCAACACCAATGAACACTGCTGAAAAGCAAAAAGGGGCCCAGAATGGAAAAAGTTTAAAAAGCCCTGGACTAGAGTAAACACAAGGCTGAGGTACAGCGGGAGACCAATCCCAGCCAACCTATGTCCAAGACACAGCAGAAGCCACAAGAGGAGAAAGAGCCAGGGAAGCGCCTGGGAAGAAACGTATCTGTGGATTTGCAGGACTGCTACCAACACAATTGACAATATCTGGTTGTGGCCTCCTAGTCTCAGACCGAGGGACAGAGGCAACTTTGAGTTCAGGACTCTACAAAGGAAAGGAAACAAAGAGCTAGCAAGAAACTGAGCCAGAACCCCTGGATTCTTTTTTTTCACTTCTTTTTTATATTGTTTGTTTTTAAGTTTATTTTAAACTTAAATACAAAATAAGAAAATTTTTAAAAAGCATTGCCATGTACACAGCAGAACATGAGAGGATTCGAAATAAAACAATGAATTTCCATTTCAAGAAAACCTATATAATAGACATTAAACACTGTTTTCAAATCTGTCCTTTTCAAATCTGGCCTTTCTTTGCTTCCTTGTAGATTTTCTTTTGTTCTATGATGTGCACTTCTTACTTTATTTTTCCCCTATCCCCCCCAAAGAAGGCTATAATTAAGTGAAGAGATATAGATAGATAAAAAGATATAGATATATATACATATGTACATATATGTAGATATCTATCAACATACATAAATGTACACTCATACACATATATGTTGGACCAAACTATGATTATTTTTGCTTGTCATGTTTCTCTGAAGGTAGATAGCATCTTCTTTCATAAATCCAAGTCTCTCCATGTTTTTCTAAATCAACCAGCTCATCATTTCCTACACCACAAGTAATATTCCAACCCAATCACATTCTATCTGAGAGATTGTCCCTGAAAAATTTTCCCCAATTGTCTGCATTTCTTTTATTCTTGGCTGCATAGGTTTTGTTTATACAAGAAAATTTTAAATTAAAATACTGAAAATTATCTATTTTGCACTTCAGCAATTCTCGCACCTTATAATATAGTTTAAGGTCTGATATTACTGAATCTCCTTCCTTTACATCTTTTTTTCCCTTGGTTTCTTTGAAGTTCCTGACCTTTTGTTCTTCTGAATAAAATTCATTATTATTTTTTCTAATGCAGTAAGATGTTTTTAGTAATTTAATTGGGATGGCATTACATAAATAGATTAGGTAAAGCTCTCATTTTTAAAAAAAATTTTATTGGCTTTACTTACCCGTGAACAATAAATACTACTTCAGTTATTTAGATCTGACTTTATTTGTATTAAAAGTGTTTTATGGGCGGCTAGGTGGTACAGTGAATAAAGTGCCAGCCCCAGACTAGGGAGGACCTAAGTACGGTTCCGGCCTCAGACATTTAAAACACACACACACACACACACACACACACACACACACACACACACACACACACACACACACACACACGTGCGCATACACACACACACAAACTAGTCGTGTAACCTTGGGCAAGTTACTTAACCCCAATTGCCCTCCAAAAGGCAAAAAAAAAAGTGTTTTATGCTTATGTTTATATAGTTTCATTGTCTGTTTTGGCAGGTATGATGTCAGGTATTTTATACTATCTAGTTATTTTAAATGGTCTAAAACAATATTGAATGCTATTGTTGACACATAGTATAGTTTCCCCAATTTTTTCTTTTGAGTAAATTCTATTTTAGCTTTAATTTTGTTTGAAATCATGATTACTACCCCCTGGTTCTTTTATATAAAAATATTCTACTCCTGACTTTTATTTTGTCTTTGTGTAAGACAAATCTTCTGAGACAGCATGGTTGGAGGCCCTAGCCATGGCTTATAGAGTGGAGAGGGCAGCCCAAAGTTGAGCCCTGAGGCTTGGGGCATCAGTCCCCATAACTTGTGACTAGAATAAAAATCTCTCATTTTTATAGCATTTCTGAAAAGCAACATATTGTTTTGTTTTTGTTTTTGTTTGTTTTGCTTTTTTGCATTTTTTTTGGAGGGCAATTGGGGTTAAGCAACTTATCTAAGGTCACATGACTAGTAAGTGTTAAGTGTCTCAGGCCAGATTTCAACTCAGTTCCTCCTGACTCCAGGGCCTATGCTCTACTCACAGTACCACCTAGCTGCCCCAAAGCAACATATTGTTGAATTCAAATTTTTATTCTGCTACCATCTCCCATTTTATGAGTAAATTCATCCTATTCACATTCTAAGCTATAATTACTTGCATATTTTCCTCCTTATCTGTCTCACCCTATTACTATCCTTCCTCATTCCTTTGCTTTACTTCTATCTACTTCCTTGCCCTCCTATTCCTTAAACTTTAGATAGATACCCCTCTAAGAGTCCCTCACTTATCCTATTTCCTCCAACCCTATCCCCTTGCCCTTTTATTTCTTTATGATTTTAGAAGACTTTTATGCCCTTCTAGATACATATGTTGTTCCCTCTTTAACCCATCCCAATAAGAGTAAGGTTCCAACACTACCCACCCACCCAGCTACTAGCTTCTACCATATCAGTTTTTTATGCCTCATTTATATGAAATAATTTCTCCTTGTTATCTCTCCCTACACAGTTTTTTAAGAATCACCCCATCATAGTTAGCTCAGCCCAAGTCTTTCTTTCAAACTACCCAAATAAAAATAACTATCATAAAAGAACTGATAATATTTTCACATGTAATAAGTAAACAATTTGACTGTATTGAGTCCTTTATAATTGGTCCTTAATGTTTCTCTTATATTTCTCCTGGATATTGTATGACAAATTTTCCCTTAAGTTCTGTTGTTTTTATCACATTTACCTGAAAGTCTTTCAGTTCATTAAATGTCCATTTTTTTTTCCTTTAGAATTATACTTTGTTGGATAAGTTACCCTTGGTCATAACCCCAGCTCTTTTGCTCTTCAAAATATACTATCTGAAGACCTACAGTCCTTCAGCATAGTAACTGCTAGGCCTTGTGTAATCCTTACAATAGTTCCATGGCATTTAAATGTGTTTTTTTCTTGTTACTTCCAATATTTTTTCCTTAACATGGGAGCTTTGAAACTTGGCTATGATAGTCCTTTAAGTTTTTCTCTTGGGATCTCTTTCAACTGGTGATTAGTGGATTTTTCTGTTTCTGCTTTTTTTTCTTCTTCTAGAACTTCAAGGTAATATTCTTTGATAATTTCTTGTGATATTGTATCAAGATTCTTTTTTAATGGTAATTTTCAGGTAGTACAACTACTCTTATATTATTTCTCCTTGATTTGTTCTCTAGATCAGTTGCTTTTCTGATGAGATGCTTTACATTCTCTTCAATTCTTTCATTCTTTTGATTTACTTTATTATTTCTTGGTGTCTTAGAATGTCATTATCTTCCTTCTGCCCAATTCTAGTTTTCAAGGAATTGTTTTCTTCCTTAAGTTTTTTATTCTTTCATAATTTTCTTGGATCTTTTTTTCCTAATTTTTCCTCAATCTCTCTTGTTTGATTTTTAAATTCCTTTTTAAGTTCTTCCAAGAGCTCATTTTGTGCTTGGGACAATTTGACATTTCTCATTGAAAAAAGTGGCTTTTTTAGCTCCATTATCTTCCTCCAAATATGAACCCAGATTTTCTTTATCCCCATAATAATTGTGTATGTTTGAGTTCTTTCACTTTTGCTTATTTGTTTTATATATTTTTTGTTTTATTTTGGTTTTAGCAGCTATTAGTGTAATCAAGGTCTAGTCCCAAGTTATGGGGACTGATGCCCCAAGCCTCAGGGCTCCACTTTGGAGCCCTCTCCACTCCATAAGCCATGGCTAGGGCTTCCAGCCATGCTGTCTCAGAAATGATCTTGCTCTCTGTGGTCCCTGCAATGGCTGCAAACTCTTCCCTGGAAGTGAAACCAGAGACTCTGTTCTCCTACATGTGCCCACAGCCATCAGGGTCCCTGCCTCTCTGCTACAGCATTCACCAGGTGTGTGCTAGCTCCTTCTCCCCCATAGTGGCAGTCCAACCCAAGATGTGTCTGGTCAGAACAATTGCATTTGGCATCTCTTGGAAGGCCTTTCAGCCTTCTTCTACTCAGCCATAAGATTCTTCCCCATACCCTACCCCTACCCCCACACATACACAATGAACATGAGGTATAAATTTCCAACAATGAAGCTGCCTCCAAACCCCAGCTGCCCCCAGGGCTTATTGTTTGTTGATTATGCAGAGTTGACCTGGAGGTGTTTGTACTTCATTCAGACTGACCTCTGGCCCTGAAGATCTTGTTTCTCCTTGGGTCTTCTTAAGTTGTGTTAGAAAAACAACTGCTTTACCTTAATTTTTATTTATTTCTGCTGATCTATATTCCCTCTGAGGCAATGTCCTATCATTTTCTGTATAGGAAATTTGGAGAGCTGAAATTTTTCTGACCTACTCCACCATCTTCTCAGAATACCCTCCCAAAACCTAAATTCTTGCAGAAGCAAGGGCCTTGTGGTAGCCACCACATCAAAGAAGAAGATCCAGACCATGCAAAAGTATGGGAAAGATCATAGTCAAGGTTAATCATAAAGTTTCAATCCAGAAACTGCAGGTAGAAATATGAGTAAGCAGAAGAAAACACAGAATAAATGAAAATATTACATGAACTGAGAGATGCCTTACAGGTAAACACAGAAAAAGACTACAACAAGTAAAATAGAATTTCAGAGAAAAGAATTCCCTGACCATGAAGACTACAAGAAAACAATGAAATTAGGATACAAAATATAATGTTAAATGAGAACTACAGGGAAATAATGGGAAATAAAATTAATTGCTTAGAAGAGGAGGTAGAAGAAATGGTCTCTCTCAAATTGATAATGGTCCCAATAGAAAGCAATGACTCCATGAGATTTTTTTAATCAAAAGAATAAAAAACATAGAAGAAAATATAACATATACTATCAAAAACAACTGACCCCAAAAACATGTCAAGGAGAGCATAATTTAAGAATCATCAGACCACCTAAAAATCATTACCAAAAGGTAAAAAAAAAAAAAAAACTTCAGATACCACTTTCCAAGAAATTATAAATGAAAACTATCCGTTTCAATTAGAATTAGAAGACAAAGTTAAAATAGAATTCATTCACCAGTCACATCTTGGAAAAAAAACAAAAAAACAAAAATTTAAATTTCCATAAGTGATTGAGTTCAAATCCAGAGCTTCTAGATCAAAATAAAAATTATATAAACAGCCATAAAGAAAGAGTTCAAGTACAAAAAAAAAAAACCACAGTCAAGATCACAAAAGATATGGAAATTACCACAATAAAAGAAAGAAGATTTTGTGATACAGTATTAAGAAAGGCAAAAGTTAAAGATTTACAACTAAGAATAACTTATCCTGCAAAACTGAGTATAATCCTAGCAAGGGAGGGGGTGGGCACAAGGGGTGGACTAGAATAAAGAACAGAATAGCATAAAGAATTCTCAAAGATTCCTGATGAAAAGACAACTTGGGAAGAATCTCAGCAATAAAAAACAGGAACCCAGAGAAAACTAGAAAGGCATATGTGTGTGTAGGGGGGGGGGGTGTAGATAAAGATATACAACTTATAAATATATACACACACATATACACATACACACATACGTACATATATATGCATTTGGAAGTGGCTATACAATGATGAAGTACTAACATTTTAATACAAATAGAAAATAACTGTTCTTTCAGAACCCTAGTTTCAAGGTCTAGAGGTGGTTTTGTTCTGTTCTACTGATCTTAAGAGAAGAAAGAAAAGGAAAGGAAATGGGAATATACCAGAAAAGAGGAAGAGGAATGGGGAGAGGACTTATTAACTCACATAATAAGAGTACAGGAAATTAAGAATATGTCAACATAGAGGAAGAAGGGGGGAAAATGGGGTATTACATGAATTTCATTTTTCATTTGAACTGGACAAAGGAAGGTTGAATACACATCTACATAAACAGAGTTTGGTATACAGGATATTTAACTCAAAGAAATAAGGGGGAATAAAGACAGAGAAAAGAGTAATTTAAAGAGTGGGATCAATGAGGGTTTGGTCATAAGCAGATCAAAATAAAACAAAAACATCAAAGTTGGAGAGAACATGAAAGGAAGATTGAAATAAAAAGCTAAAGAGTTTAAACATGTGATCAGGGATAGCAAGTCAGGAACAGATTGCTTCAGTTATAGATCACTAGTATTAAGCATACTCTTTTACCACTTTCTTAAAAGAAGAAAAATTACAAGAAAATAGGAAGTACCCAGTTCATAATCATAATTTGGAATATGAATGAGATGAACTAACCCATAATATTTAAGATGATAGCTTAATGGATTAGAAAATAGAATCCCACAATGTGTTGTTTATAAGAAACATACTTGAAACATAAATATTCACATAGAGTTCAAATTAGAAGTTAAAGCAAACTCTATTATGCTCCACATGAACTCAAAAACGCAGATGCTATGGGGCAGCTAGATGGTGCAGTGAATAGAGCACTGGCCCTGGAGTCAGGAGGGCCTGAGTTCAAATCCAGCCTCAGAGACAACACAAAACTAGCTGTGTGACCTTGGGCAAGTCACTTAAGCTCCATTGCCCTACCTTCCCCCGCCCCCTCCAAAAAGCAAAAAGAAAAATCTAAAAAAAATGTAGATAAAAAGCTCATGAATTCACACAAGGCAACAGTAAAAAATGAACATGATAAAAAGTGGCAAGCTGGTAAAAGTCAATATAGACAATGAATTGACATTAATACTTACCTACTACATATCCTCTGAAAAGAGTAGCAACTAAATTCTTATAGGAAAAGGTAACTAAATTGCAGAGAGAAACAGTAAAACCATAATGGGGGACCTATTTATCCCTTTCAAATTTTTTCAAATCTAAAGAAAAGATAATGAATGAAGGATATAAATAAACTTTTAGGAAATTAGATCTGACAGATATCTGGTGATTACTAAATGGCAACAGAAAATAGTAAATATTTCTAAAATTTTTTAAAGCTAACCAGGTATTAAAGCATTAAAAACCTCACAAACATAAAGTAAAAGAAAAATTAAACATATTTTATGGATTAAATGCAATATATTATATTCCATAAAGAGCTTTTGAAAAAAGAATTAAAAATTAATTGGATACTACATAATTTAATCTCAAGAATTCCCAGATCAAAGAATAAATCATAGAAACAATAGAAATATCATCAATGACAATTAAAAGGTGAGACAACATTGCAAAACTTTGGGGATGTAGCTAAACCAATCCCCAAGGTAGGCTCCTAATCTTTGTCTATGTCACTGGCCCTTTTAGCAATCAGGTGAAGCTTATGGACCCCAGCATATTGTTACCTACATTCATAAGAATACTCTAAAATTCTACAAGCAAAAGCAACAGACTTAGAAGACACATCTTGGGGAGAGAGTATGAGAATTACCTGTATTTCCCCAAAATGGCAGGGGGCAGGGGGAGTCTGAATGCCTAATTTCAGGAATTCATGTAAAGAAGTTTCACTTAATTTTTAAAAACAACCCACAAGATAACAACAGAGATTAGCCCTGGATATGTTGCCATTAATCTCTAAAATTATAGTCACAAAAAGATAATTTTGAAAGCAGAAAAAAAAAAGAAATATTGATTTAAAAAAACACAATGTAGGATTTTTCATTCTGGATAGTAATCAACAGAAAGATATAAAATATCATGTAATTTCAATTAGTAAGCTATTTCCCAGAATGCCATCAGTCAAGGATCCATGGCAAAAACACTGAACAGGGACAATTGAGAAGATGAAAGATGAGAGATGAAAAATTTCCACATTATGATGTTAGTTTAGGAAGACAGAGATCTTGCTAAGGATATTACCTAGGAAGTAGACAAGCAACAAAAGAGAGGGCTACTACAGGCCTCAAGAGTAGCTCCTGATCCCAGAAATAATGCTGTTAAGTGCATTGATTGGCACATGATCCATGCAGTAGTGAAGTAAAGGGTTTTATTGTTGTTGTTTTTTAAAGATGAGGAATATCTAGGCATGTTTGAAAACGTCAAAGAAGTAACCAGTTGATAAGGAGAGGTTGAAAATCGGGCTCTCATTGCAACATGACAATCCTTTTACTATGTTTCCCTGATCAATTCTCAATGTGCTCTCGAGAGCAGTTGCTCCAAACCTTCTTTTCTCCTGCCACTTGTACTATCATCTCCCTTGAATTGAACAAAGGAAATAAGAATAGCACCTACCTCTTAGCGCTCTTGTGATTATGAAAAGAGATAATATTTGTAAATAACTTGGCATAATGCCTGGCATATAGTAGATGTTAAAAAATTCTTGCTTTTTCTTTCCTGCTTTCTCTTAGGGAAATTCACTTCAAGCTTCACTAAGAAAAAAAAAGACCATCCATCATGAATTCCCTCTCTTGGCCATCACCTTGATATCGATCTCACTCTCTTCCTCTCCTTTACTCCAGTCTCAGAAGAAGAGATAGCCCTTCTTGTCGAGGCTAACCTCTCTACTTATGTCACAAACCCTATCTCATTCCATCCCCTTTCTTCCAGAAGCTTGCCTATCGGATCATTGTTTCTCCGGCCAGCAATCTCTTTATTGTCAAATCTAATGGCCTTTCTAAATCCTCATCCTTCATGACCTCTCTGAAGCTTAATCTATTTAATCTATTTTTATCTACTTATTCAGCTATAACTTCTCTCAGGAAAGAAGTCTCACATCTATGACTTCCTACTAGAAATCTCAAAATAAAAGTATAATAGACTTCTGTAATATAATGCCAAGGAAAGGCAACTTCCCAAGGTTCAGAATACCAGCATAGGTGCTCTCCATTTTATTCAGTGACCAACCAAGAACAGAGAAGATCAAAACATGACATCATTCCAAATACAGCATTTACTAAATGTGATTAAATAATCTCTAAGGACTACCCCACCCCAGGACCTTCCAATCATTCAATCAATTACAAAGTCTCTGTTCTAAATACTTCTCCACCCCTAGGCTATACCTTAATTAAGTCCACCACAAAGCCTCTCTTCTCAAATGGAGATTAGTTTCCAAACATAAGGTCAAAAGTTCCCCACCCCAGGATCACAATTGAATCTACCCCAGAGTTACATCAAGTTTAAACACAGCACTTAATACCCAAATGGAGGTCTTTTCTTCATCTTGACATGAGGCAAGTTCTCAGCAATCTTAGTTCCTGGGGAGACAAGGCTTAGCAAGGCCACAAGATACATTGCCAGTCCCTTCATCAATTCATCCTCTGTCTGTAGAACAGTCCTAGAACCCCTGAAAACATTAGCAAAACCCTCTCCCAGGATTTCTGTAAACATACAACAAGAAAATCCTTCTTCAAGGCTTCTGAACCAACAGAAAGGTTCCCAAACCCCTGCAACAACAGCACTGTCCTTCACCAGTGGACAGTATTCATTCTGTCTGCAGGACAGTCTCCAGACCCCTGCAACAACAGCACTGTCCTTCACCAGTGGACAGTATTCACTCTCTGTCTGCAGGACAGTCTCAGGGCTTCTTAGAGAACAGCCAGGTTCCAGGACTTCTTCAACAACAGGACTGTCTTTCACCAGTGGACAAATCTGGCAAAACAACATCAAAACAGACAGACAAAGTACCAGCAAAACAGCCATGTCTCCTCAGTCCTTGGCAGCTCAGGGGGCAGGTCTCAAAAGTCCAGGGCAATTCAAAGCGGCCACCAGAAATTCTCTTAGTCTCTCTCTCCACGACGTGCTGCTTCCAAAAAGGTCTTCTGCCTCTCTCTTGTCTCTCCAAATCTACGTCACCAGCTCCTTCCAGTTCAGGACTTTCTTTTCACATCAACAAGCCCATCCCACAGGTGGGATTAACAAGCTCTGGGTTTTAACACAATCAATTTGAAAACCAAGCCAATACAGGGGAATCTTTAAATGCCATTACTATCACAACTTCTTAAAGTCAACATATCTAAATTGAATTCACTATTCCACCCCACCCCCCAAACACTCCATTCTTACAAATTTGTCTGTTACTGTTGAGGGCACCACCATCTTCCCAGTCACCAGGCTCACAAACCAAGCATTCCTCATTTTCTCTCTCTCCCCACCACAATATCCTATTTGTTACCAAGTTCTGTTTGATTCTACCTACACAAATACCCTTTGAATATGTTCCCTTCTCTCCTCTGATGCTGCCAATACTCTGATGCAGGCCCTCATCATCTGTCAACTGAGAAATTTGCAATATCCTTCTAATTGGTTGGCCTGCCCCAATTTTCTCTCCATTCCAGTCCATCTTTTACTCAGGTGTCAAATTGCTGTTCCTAAAGTATAGATTTAACCTTGTCACACCCCCCACTCATTCAATAAATTCCAGTGGCACTCCAGGATCAAATATAAATCCTCTATTTGGAGTAGTCCTTAGGGAACAGGGCAAAATTAGAGCCTCATTTTTAACCTCTACTTACCAACTGATTACTTTTCCGATAGTTTCAAAAATACCTAGATATTCCTCATCCTTAAAAAAATTACAAAGGAATGAATTCTTCTTTGGAAGAGACCTTCAATAATTTGTCTGCTTCCTAAAATTCTGATCTTCTTATACCTTATACCTCTTCTTTCCCCTCCCCACGATATTCTCTGTGATCCAGTGATACTGGTGTCTTTCTGTTCCTCTAACAAGACACTACATCTCCCAACTCTAGGAGTGCTTCTTAGCGCTCCCACATCCCTGGGACTCTCTCCTCACCTCGTGTCTGTCCCTTGCCGTCCTAGGCTTTTTCCAACTTTCTGCAGTAAGCCTTTCGCAGTACCCCTTAATATTAGCTCCCTCTTAGCCGTCTCAGATTTATCCTCATCACACCTGGTTGCTCACAGACTGTCTCCCTCACTGGGTTGTGAGCTCCTGGAGAGCAGCAACTATTGTTTTGTTTTTCCTTTTCTCAATATCCTCAGTGCCAGCTACATAGTTGACATAGAATGAATGATTGTTGACTGGACAGACATGTAAAATCAGATGATTGCACTAAATGAACTCTCATTGCCATCCAGCTCTCAGATTCTACGACTCCCTAAAGTAAACAGTGTGTATCATTGCTTTTAATGTGGGTTATCTAAAGTGTGTTACCTCTTCCTCTGTGATACAGGTTAATAACCCTCTGTTCTCCCTATCCATCCATCTGTCTTTCTCTCAGGGTGACAATTGAAAGGTAAATAAATGAGAATATTCAGTGCAAGGAAGAGAGTGGGTTTTTAGAAGGTCCATGGATTTGAATGAAAATTCTGATATAAAAGCATCTTCCCATGATTCCACATTCCACCCCAAATTTGAGAAAAGCAAAAATGAATAGTAATGTTCCCCAATCCAAGTGAAGGCCAAGAACAATGTAAACCCAGAAAAAGGAAACTATTTCTCTTGTATTTCTTCTCTGCTCTGGCTTGGAAAGAGGCCAGTGGTGAAGCTTGTACTACGTGAATAGTCTCTCTTTTCAGGTAAATAATGTTCAAGCTGGAGCATGAGCCTAAGTACTCCCTGCTTATGTCAGTCTTCAACTTAGCTCTTTAAAAAGTTCCTCCTCAAGGAAAATCTAGCCTTTGCTGACTCCCTGGGGCATCTCTTAACAGCTTTGAATCCTTTCAGTACAGACAAATGTTCTTCTCAGCCTTTAGGGAACATTGTATCCCTTCAGTAATAATTTTATATCATTTACGTCCTACTATATTTTATCCTATATATTTTCCATGTTATGACTTTTTTTTTTAAATCTTTTGAATGGGATCAAGAAATTCCACCACTTTTATTAAACCCTCTAAAAAGATCTATCTTCATGAACAGTGAACTGAATCACTGACTGAAATTCCTCCCCTATTTCTGCTCTTCCCTACTTAACCTGAGCAATAAACCCAGACCCAACAGTAGCAAACTCATTGAAAGCAAGAACCCTTTTATATTTGCCTTCATATCTCCAGCAGTGCTATGTTTGTATTAAGCAGGTAATGAGTGAGTCAGTCAACTAAGATTTAAGTGCCAGGCAGTGTTGTAATTGCTGGTTTTACAAAGAGGGGGTGGGAGGGTGCTAAACTGATGAAGTCAGTATAAATCATTTTCACCCCACAAAAAAAAAAGAATCCCTTAGAGTAAATGTGAGAGTCTTAATGCCATGTTTAACAATGAGATCACCAAAATTTTATCTATAGAAAATTTGAAATGCAAAGATTGATTCACATTTATTAGACATTCCTCTAAGGAATATTGCTTTAATTAAAGAGAAACATGCTCAATTATAATTTTTCATCACTTAATAATGCTAAATAATGCTGGCATAAATCAAAGGGTGATTTCAATTCATATCCCTAGCCAAAGGGCCAATGTTATTATTTATTAAAGTCAGCATTTCTTTCCTTATCCATCTGTATCACTAAGATGAATATTTTTGATATTCAACCTGATATTCAGCCAGGTTGAGACTGATCATGTCTTTGCTTAAACCTACTCTGACACTCAGTATCATTCATTGCATCTGAGTCTGGTCAAATACAAAATTGGGACAATAAAATTATGTGATAAGAAGGTTAAAGTAGAATGTGGCTATTTCTAATCTCATGAATAAACTTTCATTATCTAAAAAATTACAGCCTTTCCTTCACACTGTCTTCTAAACACTGACATGCATAAACCATGGACCAGGTGTGTTGGCACACCCTGAGGTGAGCATTAGCTTTGGTCCCTCCATCTATATATACCTATGCTTCTGGAATACTTTTTTTCACTTCATAGAGTATGTGTGTGTATACATATGCATGTGTATGTACATTTATGTATGTATGTGTACATATAGGTATATATTGCATGTGTGCACATTGCAAACAAGCTAAAACTTTAAATTTCTGATGCCTACACGGAGCACTGGCTATCTTTTGTTTTGATAAAAATTACCAGGAAGCCACACACACACACACACACACACACACACACACACACACACACACTGTCAAAGTTATTGAGGCAAATAAAACTCAGATGAAGCTACCCAAAGACTCATTAAATTCAATATTCTTATAAACAAATTATCTTTAAAAATCATAATAGATCCCAATGGGATGTTTTGGGCTCAGCTGTCAGGGATAATAGCAAATGCAACTTTTGGAACATTGTCATCCATAGTATTACTACTCAGAGAAATCATCATGTGTTAGGATTAAAAAGATAACTCTTTAAAAACCAAAGGAGATAAGGCCACAAGATCCATGCCAAACTGTCATGCCTATAGATCATCACCAGTCTGCAATTTGTATTTTATTTGCTATGTGGCTGCTCTTTGTCTTATCTTCTTTGATGTTCTTCAATCTTGTGCTCTCTCTGCCTGCTTACCCTTCGCTTTATTGACTCACTACCCTACCTACCTGACCACAGTTACTACCACCCAGTACACTGGCTACAACCTACACCTGAGATCTCTTCTGGTTTCTACTGGCACCACTGAAATCTACAGTTACTATCCTCTGCTCAGATCTGTTTGATCTTGACTGTTACAAAGCTCCACCACAAATTAAGAGTGAGTGTGCTATTCTGGAAAGAACACCATATTTTGAATTGAGAACCTACTCTACTTACCCTTTGTATGACCTTAGAAAAGTCACTTCACCTTTCTGGACCTCAGTTTCCTCATACATAAAATTAAGGCTTTGAATAAAATAATCTCTAAATGCCTTTCCAGTTCTAATTTCTGTGATCCTGTAAGAACCATAGGAACAAAATTTTTTACTGATGACTAAATAAATTATTTTACCAAAATTTAGTCAGATCTTTTGAAATTCTGTTTATTCCAGACTTCTTCCTAGTTGGAATTCAATTGCTCCATTTACCCTAAATATCTAGTTAATCAACTAAAGCTCAAAACAGCCCATCAAAATCTTATTGGCAGACTTGTTCCAGGTCTTGTCAAATAACATTACAAATAAAGTTCTGAGAGGGTAGACTCAAAATTTAGCCTGCTCCATTTTCAAAAGACAAACTCTTTATTTCTTCAAGTGACATACATATAAATCTGATGGATATGATTGCAAAGTACTACACCAAACTACACTCTAGCTAGTATGTTTTATGAGAAAAAAAGAATAACTATTCCACTTAATCACTATTGCATTCCATATTATCTTGCTGGAAAAAGTTAAGAATAAAAAAAAAAAACCTTTAAAGTACTTGATGTCTCATAAACCTTTGAGCAATACTAACTAACCTATAAACTAGTATGACCCCTAAATTATTAATTCTTGGTGACTAACCCAATTGCTGACCAAGGTGCTGAACTAGAAATGTCAGGCTTTTTAATTGTTATTGTAGCAGAGTGGTAGCACATCTTCACCTCTGCTAATGATAGCTAAGACTGGGTTTACCAATAAAACCCAGCAAGCACACTATGCTCCTTGCTATTTGTCCTTGACACAGTAACTGATGAACAAACCATGATATAGGGGAAATAGCACTGGTTTTGTCACCAGAGCATCTGGGCTTAAAACTATTACATGTTATAGTATAAATAAATATGAATACACATGGATAAAAATGAGCTCCTTTTAGCTCTAAATTCTTTGATCCACCTTCCACCACCATCCCCTACTTGCACATGCAGTGAGCATGCACACATGGACAGAGTATACTGAGGAATTTTTTTTTCAAGGAAATAGCTCTGAGAAAATTTAATGCAAAAAATAACTAAGGAATATTCTTATCAATAATTAAGAATAATCAGGTTTTCTAGCCTTCTGTCCATTGACTGCAAATTTGGAGTCACTGACCTTTAGAGACAATCTTTTATTTTTATTATTTATTGATGACTATTGTTTCTCCCTTATAATGTTCATCCAATGCAAAAAAAAAAAAAAATGCCTGGCTTGAAAAGCAGCACCCCTCTTTTCCCTAGTCCCTGATCTGGCCACTTCTTGGAAAAATTCCAAAACAAGACCTGTAATTTTTAATGTCTTCAGTTATATCCATCATTCCTTTAAAACACTAGATTCATCTAAATAGTTCCAAAGCCTGAGAGTTGGAAAGGACTTTATAGATCTAGTTTTTGCTTTAAGACCACCAGTGAAAGGGAATTCACTACTTCTTTGTACAGTCCATTCCATGTTCAGATTTGACTTCTATGAAGCTTTAACTACTAGGAAGTTTTTCCTTATCTAAAGTTAAAATTTTCCTCCTTTCAATCTCCAGATATTGCTCCATTTGGAGTCAAGCAGAATTTAGCTATTTCCTCTCTGAAGACTTATAGTCACTTATCATGTACCCATAAGTTTTCTCTTCTACATGCTATAAACTCCCAGTTCTTCCAACTAAACACCATGTCAGATAAACTTGAGGTTCTTCACCATTCAGCTTGTAGTTCTTTGCCCTCTAGCTTATCTAGAAATTTTCTAAAACATATCACACAGAACCATATATTCCAAATATATGACCAGAGCAATATATGACTGTAATATCACCTTCATAGCCCTGCCTTTCAATGTAGCCTAAAATTGCATCTTTTCTTAAGTTACCATATGTAATGACTTATATTGAGTTTGCAGTCTGCTTAAGGTCCCACATCTTTTCCAGAAATGTTTTTTAGTCATGCCTTACCCATTGTGTACTTGTGAAGTAATGAAGTGTAAGACCTTATCTCTACTGAATTTCATCTTACTAGATTAGACTCATTCAAAAATATCAAAGCCTCTCAAGATATATTTGAACTCTTTCTCTGTTGTCTAGTATTTTAATAATCTCCTAAATTTGTGTCATATGTAGATTTGACAAGCATGCTATCTATGCCATTATGCACTGATAAGTGTTAAATAGCAAAGGGTCAACATAGATCACTGGAGTACTTCATTGAAGACGTCCTTCCAAACTGACATGGAATCAATAATAGCTATTATTTAGGTGTGGCTATTCAATCAATTAAAAACCCACCTTAGTAATAACATTTAATTACATCTAACCAACTTCCAATACCTAAGTCACCTGGGCTTGGTGATTTGAACTCCTCAAGGGAAGTTCTCTTTTTTATCTCTTTCTTGTATCAACTAGCTATTAAAACAAATTTACTCTGTCCATTCAAGTACAAAATCATTTTCCTTGACACAGAATATAGGGAGTAGTAGAGAAAAGGTGAACAGTTCTGCCTTCTGTTTTCAATCATTCCCTAATCATGTCCTAAGCAGCAGTCCTAAGCATTCTTTGATATTTTCTACCATTTTGTTTCTTAAAACAAACCAATCCCATTTTTGCTATCCTTACATTTCCCTTACCAGTTTAAGATCATTCCAAGTTTTAGCAGCACTGGAATTCTTGTAGGACAATGACATGGTGTTGTATCAATCCTCCAATGCCTGCCCTTCCATCTTCTATGTATGCCTTTTTAAAATTTAATTTCCTTGTGAGTTCCTGCTTCATTCACAGTGATCTCTCTAGAAAATCCCCTATTTTCTTCCTCATTGAATTCTCCTTTTGCATCTTATTTGCTATGAATTTGTACTTTATGAAAAGTGCAAATTTGTTCAAACAGTCCTTATCCTTATTCTTTATATCTTAAATACACAAATTAGTGTTTTCTGGAAATAAAAAGATGGCACATGAGAATAGACTTTGTTTTGATGGACTTACTCTGAAAGCTATAATTATGATGATTAATACAACCTGTGATGAGGCTGTTCAACTTTGAGTAGTCTGGGATCTCTTAGGGATGGGATTACACTGTCTGTTTTGAAAGAGTCTATACTTGGCACAAGGTTATAATAGAGTCTACAGGGATTTCAACCAGTCTATAACCTCAACATATTCGTTCTGATGAAGTTGCTAGTTGCCCAAAGGAAGATTACCACAAATTAAAACAAAAACAAAACACTTTGTAAGTGGTAGCCATGACATATGCATTTAAATGCTCACCATGTCCCATTTGCTGGCCTGGAAATTGGGAGAAATTGGATGATTAGGTGCTCATTGCACTATTCTAAAACCCATTTAGAAAGCACAATCACCAGAGAGAAAATTATTTGAGAACATTCTTCTGTAATTGAGACCCATCTTTGAAGCTAGAGGCATTTAATCTTTCTAGGTCTATTTTCTCACTCATAAATGAGCTTATTGGACTAGATTATTTCTAAGGTCCCTTCTAACTTTATATCTATGATTGAGTAGTCACATATATTATACCCTCCCTGTTTTAATGGAAATAGAAAGGTACTTTCAAATACTTTAGTAATCATATGAAGAAAAATATTTTTGCATTAATAACCTATATTGGAGAGAAGACTGAGTCTTCTATGTCTGATTTCCAAAGGTCATTAGTTCTTGAATCTTATAAATACAGAAAAACAAAACTCATTTGTAAATCTTGTTCCTCCATTCATGGCTTATCCCTAGCTTCTTGTCTTCCCACCATCTGCACAGGCCCACTGAGCAGTATGGTCCTGACAGTGAAAGACTAAGTAGTCCACAGTAAAGAATTTTCAATAGTTTATCAGTGTAGTTTGGAATAGTAAACATGGATCTAGACTATTTACATATATCTGAGTGTGTTAAAGAAAGATTGTAGAAAATAGAAGTCTATCAGTATTTAAGATGAACCCCTAAATTAAAGAACAATATAATAAACACATTGAAGTCGAATAATAATAATAATGAATACTAAAGGCTGGCAGTTATATAGAGCTTGAGGTTTGCAAAACATACACCCCCTACACACACACACAAAGTAACAATCTTCTTGAAAGAGTTAATAAGAATCTATATATACATTAGCTCTCTATGGGAAATATTCCTACAATGAAATTTAGAGATCTTATTGATTTAGTTTAATTTATTAAATACCTTTTGTGTAAACAGCTCTGTGCTAAGTGCTGAGGAAGATACATATTTTTATAAATTCACATTTAATAAAGATATAAAATTCAGCTGTCTTACCATATGACAGTCATCCTAAAATGTAACCAATATAAAAATAACCCCAAATCTTAGGAATCATAATATATTATGAATCCTGTAATGGGAATTTTCTGAAATGATGAAAGATGATGTAATAGGTACAAAGAAACAGTGGTGGTAATGTAGTCTAAAAAGGAGGGTGAGAATAAGAATTGATTAGTGTTTTCTAGCCATGTCCATGGAGTAGATGCCTGCTTATAATGCAGATCCATCCCTTTTAGTGAAGGATTCCCCAGGCTAGATGAAAAGATTATTGATGATCATATCCTTTACTACAGTTCCATATGTACTAAGCAACCTTTTCATCTTAGTTCCCATTCAGAGAAACCAATGATTTGTTGGGAAGAATAGTAATTTACTTATATTTGTATTTTATATTATATTTATATTATATTATATTTTATTATAATATATATTATAAAATATATTATATTTTCATATAGACTTAATTTTTCATTGTAAATTATTAAATTGGCATTCTGGTACAAATTTCTTCTCACTTAAAAATCTAGGTAAGATAAACTATCTACCCAAGGTTGGATCACCCTTGTTAAGGTTACTAGGCCTGTAGAGCAGAGACCTAGGCACGAGAGCAGAGATGTAAGAAATAGCCTGCCTTATTCTTTACTCTGTAAGGAAGCACACAAGCTTTTCACCATGCCTTCATTTTCTTATCAGTGTTGTGCTCTTTTAGCAAAGTTGAGGTGGCAAAGGAGGTGAAGGCTGGCAAGGTGAACACAGCTGGATCTTCTGTAGCAGGAGAACAAAAGCATTTCTGTACACATGAGAGCTACTATAGCCAAGATATTTAAGATGTAGTATGGTACAGTGGATAGAGTTGTTCTGTGAGTCAATAAGGAATGTGTTCAGGGGCTAACACATACTAGCTGAATTAACCGGATAAAATCACTAAAATCCAGAAAACTCCATAAGACTTTCAGCTGGAGAGCAGGCAGAAATTTTTATTGGCAGATTTTCCTTATCAGGAGTTTCCTATGCAAAAAAAAAGTTTTTTGATTTGAATAAAAGGTAATGCACACAATTACAGTTTTAGTCATTTGCACAATGTTGGGGGCTAGTTTTATACTGTACTACAGTTTTGTATAGTATATAAAGTATATATAGTTTTATGTTATATATATATAGTATATAGTGTACTATATAGTATAGATTATAGTTTTATACTATAAAATTATACTCCCCCCCGCAACACTGTGGAAACATAACTATCAAATGAAAAGTGAAGATTAAAACAGGAATATGCATGCAGTGTGACCATAATGACTATGGTAGTCTTTGGTCTCTGGAGATTTCTTTGTGTGTATGTTATGGTACCTGACTGATGTACTGTCCCTTGGGGAAGGCAGCTTAAAGAAAGGTTACATGATTCCTATCAACCACTTCTCAAAATCATATGTTTAAATGCATAAAATAAAAATCATAGTATTATAAGGAAAAAACAGTTATATAAAAATATTAAAAGAGCAAGTTTGTGGACTCTAGACTAAGAAACTATTTTAATGTGTCCTTCATGTTACTTTATCAGAAGTCTAGAAATAAAAAACCAGCAAGGAGGATATATATATTCCTATTAGGAAATGCACAAAAGATACTTAAAGTAGCTATGCTATTTATCATAGTATCCATTTATTTGTATTTTATTTTTTTGCTTTTTGGAGGGCAATTGGGGTTAAGTGACTTGCCCAAGGTCACATGGCTAGTTTTTGTGTTAAGTGTCTAAGGCTGGATTTGAACTCAGGTCCTCCTGATTCCAGGGCCGGTGCTCTATTTGCTGCGCCACCTAGCCACCCCGTATCCATTTATTTTAAACAAAAGCTGGTTATCATTTGAGTAGCTCACAACTCAACTTATTTTAGATTTGACCAAACTTCATGATCATGATCCAGGATTTCATATGGTAATCTAGATAGTTAATGGAGGCAATGTCTACATATATGACACAGAAGTACTTAGAGAACCACTCCAATGAAAACCTTCCTGAATGCATCAGTTGGATCTTCCTATGTGAAAATATCATTAAGAGTGCCTGATCTTTCAAGATGCACATGGGCTTAACCAAGGTACTCTTAATGATTTCATCTAACATTCCACCTTTCTGCAATTTTGATATATACCTGGTGAATGAATCTCCTTTTCAGATGACAAACCCCTTTACAGAGGGATCTAAAAGGTAGGGAATTGCTAAAATCAACTTATAAAATGTAAATTTTGAGGAAGAAAAAATACAGAGAAATCAAATATATTTAATAACTAAAGGATAATGAGAAGTACAAAGTTTATTTTACTTTTTAGGGAATGAGATATGGGATATGGGAATGGGCAAACAGGGATAGGACAGAAATAATGGTAGCAACATGTTATCCAAACTATATATGAACTGTTATATGATGATGTAGAGGGTATTTGTGTTGGGGGGGGTGGAGATTACCTTCATTTATTAAGAGGTAATGTAAAAGAAAATGATGCATTTATAATATTTTCAGGTTATTTTATTGTCTTTAATGAACTGCTTGACATTTTACAAATCTTCAGTTACCATTTTACTGTCAATACCATATTATTTATAATAAATACACCGAAATGTGAAAAGACACCTCTGATAAAAATACAAAAGCTAGAAACACTTAGAAAGTAGGATGCATACCATCAATACTAGGTCTGAAATGGAAGGACAGTGAAACCTTTTTTTATAACACTGGTATGGATGAACAGAGATAACTGTAAACCGAACCATGTTATATCAGGCTTTTACTATATGATACAATTATGATTTAAGGAACATTATTTGACCCATGGCATGTCCCAATCTATGTAATAATGAGCCATATTGTAAGAGGGTTATATCACACACAATGGTTTGGAAATGATTGCCAAAGCAAGGAACTGTTGTTTTTTTTCTGAGAATTTGGTGAGCTTCATGCTTTATTATGCATTAAAAAAGGGCCTAATTCCCCATTCAACTTCAAAAATGTTGTAAAAATATATTTTATAAAGGCTCAAGATCATAATATGTATCAAAACAATACATATTACTGTGCTTATTAAATGAATCCATCAGTTAATTGAGGGATAGTTTACTTTTTAAAGATCTATCCGAAGTATGTACAAAGGTTACATAAATGTTAATAATTTGTGACCAAAATTCATTAGATTTACATTTGCAAAAATCCCTGGAGATTTTCAATTTAAAAATTTAATAAAGTTATACCTATCACATGTGGGATTTTTTTTTTTTTTTTGTCATTTGGAGTAAGAAAGTTTAGATGGCTTCAGGCTTGGGTTTTTTGTTGTTTTTTAAAAGGTAAGTATGGATTGCTCCCAAATTAGAAATTAAAAAGTTTTGATCAATAAAAGGAATAAACCACCAAAATCATTAGAAAGAATAAACTGCCAATATTCAAACCCAGACCATAATGTGCAGGGCACAAAAGAAAAAAATACAAATGTATCTCCAAAACTTAGTCTTTCAAGAAAAGCCCTTGAAGTAATTCTCCTCATTACATTTACAAACAAATGAACAATCTGAGCGATTGTCTGCCTGGTATGATCCTTTCAAAAAACTCAGGCCCTGATTTGAGTTCACCCAGACAGCTTTCTGTTGATACATTGAGTCAACATTCTGTTGCTAAAATGGGAAGTTAGACTTTTTGGCTGAAAAAGGGAAAAATAATTCTGCTCAACTGATTGAAAAGGTGCTATTTTTTTTCTGTATAATTTTCAACTTCATTCCAACATGAACAATCTGTCAACATTTATTAGATCAGAAAAAAATAAGCACAGGGATAAAAAGAAAGGAGAGTTAAATATTACCTACATGGAAAATTCACTGTTCCAACATGAAACATTAGGTTTTGTCTTTTTAAAAATTAGCTTGAAAAAAGAAACTTTCCAGTTGAGTGATGATATTTTGGCTAACAGAAAAAAAAACCAACATGTGCACTTTTAAGATTTTGTTATGTTCTTCTGATAAAATGTATCTGTATTAAAGGCACTTCAGCATAGTATTAACTCCTTGACCATTTCCATGCCATAACCATTTAAGCCATTTAATGCATCTTCCAAATGGGTGACAAATGATGAACATTCACTAATTGTGGATCTTAGTCCACTCCAAAAATTATACTTAAGTATTATACAAGACAATTACCTCTTGAATTCATTGGAATAATTAATATCTATGATAAAAACATACCAAACGTCTGCCAAAAGCTTTAAGATATTCAGCAAATACACCAAAATAAAATTGTTATCAGAAAGTTGTTTCACAAGTGTAGATGTATCTGAAAATACGCCCCTCTGGGACAGGAGTTAATGTTACCCATTTCATTTAAATCTATAATTTTATTAAAGGTCCTTATCCATTCTGCCATAATCTTTTATTTTGTTGGTTGGAGAAAAGGGAATTCCAAATATTTTATTTTCTCAGAGAATGAAAAAAAGAAAGAGGTCAGTTTATGGTACAACACAGATCATCTAATTTTATGATGGCTGATAACTGAATTAAAAGATAACTTGGGCTAACTATAAAACAGTTGTGTTATCACACTGAAAAATAAATCCTTTCAAATAATGGAAGGAGTATTGATATTTCATTCTTTAAAAAAGATATTTTAGATTTTTGATGATTCAAGATGAAAATTCCTCTACTTTTTTGAAATTCATATTTTTCTCTAAGTATCTTTGATGAATATCAACTAAAAATTTTTAATAGATAACTAATATTTTGAAGATTTTTTAGAGTATATGGAAAACTGCATCATTTTTCTGCTAGCCAAGATACAATATCCCACTCTGAGAATATTAGCTTTTCTACAATATTTCAAAAGGTTATTTTCTTCTTTTAAGGGAAATTTTAAGTTAAATCTGTGGTGTTCATGAAAAGTTTTTCATTGATTGATTGAGACAACCTCACTATGGCTGAGTTTGAAGGAGTTTAAATAATACATTCTTTCAGAAACTGATTATAGCATTAATAAAATAAACATTCCCCAAAAAATAAAATTTTAAACTGCTTGGGTTGGATAGAAATAAAATTCCTTGACATTTACCTCTATTCACTCATCAAGAGAAAAAGAGGATAAAAGTAATTATTATTTTCAATTATCAGAATACAGGGCATTTTCCTCTCTGAGCAAATTCCACCAAGAAACCACTGGCCCAACTTAGGTGAGTTAGGGGTGGGATTATTTTGAGGAATAATACACTATACATGCTGTTAATCACACTAAAGAAAAATCCTGTTTCACTTTTAAACTCTAGAACAATATCAGTCCAAAACATCTATCAAGTTATTTAAAAAGCATAAGCAGAGAGCAAGGTGATAAGACTGTGGGCATTTCACAACAAAGCAATGAGTGCAGAAGGGACTGTTTTAAAATGTCATTCCAGGCAAGGGCAACATTTTGGGAATCATTTTTGGAGCACACATTTGTCAGCCTTGGCAAAATGCCTGCAGTACAAATACATTGAGGCTATTTTGTAATTTGAACTTCCTCAAACTCATCGCTAACAAAAGAAGAAAACAAATAGAAAGTAAAACAAATTGGCAACAAAGCTGTCCTCAGTGCTTTTCTCTGAGTAGCAAATTAATATTGTACATTATACATCTGTTATTCCTTTGAAGTCAAAGCTGCAGTTCTTACCTTGAACTATACCTGTTTCTAAGAGTTAGCTCAGCTTTGCTTTACAGAATTCAGGTTCCATTTTACAAGACTTAAAACAGGAGCTGTCAGGAAAAGTAAGCATCTTAATGGGTTAATTTATGGGGAGAAGTGGCCTTTCCTCTCTCTTCTTCCAGATATTAGTTTTACTATCTTTTTTAGCCAATGGGGTTCTTCCTCTTTTTTTAGTAGGGGACATATTGGCTTCCAGATCTTCAGCTGTGCTTTTTCTTCTTGGTGACTCTTCCACAGGTTGTTCCATGATGGTGCCACTCCCTCCATCTAGAATGTGCCTTAAAGCAGGATCCTCAGGGGAACAAACAGTGGTTCCACTTTCACTGCTGCTGAGATCCAAATCTTCTAAATAGAGGATCTTAGGTTGATGCATGCTTTTAATGAATGTTTTCTCCCTCTCAAGTTTTCGATTGGAGTGATGTTCATTCATGTCCACTCCAGAGTCCAGACTGGTGTCATTACTTTGGGTTCTTCTCCCCTTTTTCAGATCTATAAAGGAATGCCTCACTTGAGCAATTGGCTTTCCATCCAGAGAAACAAACCAGGCTCTGGGGTGTGGTGAGGGCTTTCCTTTGGACAGCTCTAATAGTGTCTGCTCTGAAATGCCTTGGAGTTCAGATGAAAATGGAGTCATTACAACAGCTTCATTCAGTGTCCCTGGAACAGAGACTGATTCTAATAAGCTATTAGAATACCGACTCCAGTCTGAAGTTTGGGATGGCAAACTTTGTTGAACTTCAGGTGTAATTTTCTCCTCTCTTGTGGTAGGGGGCTGCAAATGAGAATGTATTGGCATTTTGGGTAATGTCTGGGTGTAGTTTTCTCGGTTTACTGGCTCCATCAGTTGTCCATAGACTACCTGTCCCTTTCTAGGCAAAGTAGCTGACTTAGCAGAATGCAACTGTTCTGGAGAGTGAAAAAGATCAGATGTTTGAAGGATGGCAATTGGCTGACTGTAGATATGCATCAGTTGTTCAGGTATATGAGAAAGCCCGTACATTTCTTCATTTACTGAAAGATACCTGTTTTGTTCTTGAGTATCACCTGTAGATGGAGAGACATTGCTATTACTGTGTTTTGGTTGCACTGTCTGTCTGGATACAGCATTGTGCTCTAAAGACTGGCTTGAATTTCTTGAATGACTTTTCTGATTGGCTGATAGAAATGAAACTTCTTCATTGTAGATTTTAAAATTGTCCCGAGTTTTCACTGTAGAGACTCTGTCTTCAGGTTCTGACTTTGAAGAATCCTTTTTGCGAGGACTGTATGGGGAATTCTTAGAGTGGTACAACTGTAACCTGTCCTCAGCTTTTAAGGAACCCTTCACTGAACTTATATGGTTTATGTGACTTGTTGATGTGGTCTGGTCCTTCTTAAGTACCTCAAGTCTAGTGGCATTTCTTTCCCTTTTTTGTGATCCACCACATTTATCCCTATTTTGAAAGAAAACACAAATATCTGTTTAGAAGTAATCAAGCAGAAAAATCTGCTATTTAAATAAGAATCTTCAAAATAATACCTATAAAAAATTGAGGCATATATCCATTTTATATCAGAAAATCATACATTAAAAAACCAATGTATTAGTCATATTTCTGGCTTTGCCAGATTCGCCTCATTTACTAATATACCAAACATGCTAAAAGCAAAATGAGCAGTTTGCAGAGAAATGTTCAAAATAATAGTTTTTTTTCTGGTAGTATATTAATGCTCACACACATTAATCAATTTTGTTCTTACCTGCAATAACAAAGAAGAACAGCAAAAAAGCCAATGAGAATGACAACTGTACCTCCCAATATGGCTGTCAGAAATACTGTGTGGTAGGCAGTGATATCCTTGGAAACTTCACTTACAAGTGAACCTAAAATATTCAATATAAATATACTCATGCAAAAATTATTCTAACAATAAATAACTCATTTAGTACCAATTTCTCAACTAGACCATCTCCTATGACCTTAAACATTTCTGATATAAAGTTTCTTATCTAACTTTTCTATTTAATCTTTCACTATCTTCATTTCTTCCCTATTGTTAAAAAATAACAAAACAGCACACTGACATGCCTGTGTCAGAGTAGGATTTGCACTAAGGTTATATTTAATAGGCATTCACCGAGTCAGACCATACTGGGAATGCTTTATCTACCCACTGCCTTGATATATGCCATCTTCATAAAGAGCTATAAATGACTCTGTCATGCAGTGATCTGATGAAAGGAAATAAAGATGATATGAATCGCTTTGCTTTTCAAGTCAACTGATCAGGTATGGTCTAGTCACTCTAGGTACTCAGATAAGGTTAAGAATCATTTCTCAGAGGAGATAAGTAAATCTCAAGTGCTAACCAAGTTTGAGAGAGTCTACACCACCACCTGACTAGTCAATAAGTATTTCTTTATTAGGCACTGACTATTTTCCAGGCAATATGCTAAGTGCTAAAGAAAGACTATCCCTTAGGAGGGAGATTCTTCATAGAGGAAGGGGGAAGGGAACAAGCATTTATTAAGCACCAACTATGTGTCATGCCCTATAATGGGAATGGGAATTTGGATATCTTCCCTGCCCCTTAATAGGCCTTGGGGGAATTTGAAAGTAAACTCTGCCCCCTAATAGGTTGAAAGTAGTCACATGGAGCCTGTGGTGGAAGGAGTTTGCTGAAGGGTAGAGCAGAGCCACAGGAAGCTGGGAGTCAGAGCTAGAGAGATGGTGGGAGAGAGAGGATGCTCAGGCAAAGAGATAGAGAGGTTTGTGAGTAAATATTGATCTTATATTGGTTTGTGGGAAGGCTAAAGGATGCTGTGGCTCTCTGTGTTGTTATGGCTTGTTAACTTCTTTACTACTATGACGGAATCGACTTACTGGTTTTGGGATTCAGTTTTCTGGTGTCTAAATAAATACTTTGCTTCTGTCCTCTATATGGAGAGTTTGTTATAGTTTGCAATCAGTGTCATGTGATATTTATAGTCACAGTCTTTATCATGATCATGGGTGCTGTAAATATTGCATTGGCACTACACACACTGTGCTAAGTGCTTTACAAATCTTATATCATTTTATCCTCATAACAAACCTGGAAGCTAGGTGCTATTATGATTCCCATTTTACAAATGAGGAAACTGAGGCAGACAGAGGTTAAGTGATCTGCCCAGAGTCACACAGGTAGTAAGTGTCTAAGACTGAACTGAAATTCAGGTCTTCCTGACTCTAGACCCAGCACTCTATCCACTGTACTGCCTAGCTGTCACCAGTATTTATACAAACCAAGGTAAAGACATATAAACTCCTCCATACTACAAATGCTTATCCAGTTCAAGTGCTACAGAAGAGTGGATTTATTTATGATTAAGCAAAATCTAGAGGTGAAAGAGGGGGGAAATATGACACTTGTAAGGTGTTTTTAATTACAAAAATTAGGTGGTGACTCAATTTTTTTTTCCATAGCATCAAGGCTAACTATTCTGCCTCCATATGGTCACTAGCACATTTAAGGAAGTGATGAAGAGGTGCTGTAGTCCAAAATCCAGGGTAGGAAAACAGTAGTCAGAAACTGCTTGTGTGATTAAGAGGAAAGTAGGCAAAAAGTAAGGAATAAACATAGAAAGGATAGAAGTAAGTATAAAAATGAAAATACACTTTGTGTTCATTTTATGCTCATACCAGTCAGCTCCATTCCCCAGTGAGGAGAAAATTGGTCTCAATACTTACTAAATTTACTTACTAAAATTACATTTTTCCCTAAAAAAAGACCTACTCTTGAAACTTATTTTAGCCTAATTTATTATATTTAATACATTTTCAATCTCAAGAAAATTTCTAATTCTGATAAAAGACAGAATTCAGGGCAACTGACTTTTAAATTATTAGCACAAATACAACAAAAATTATGTTGAACACATGAGCACTTATACCAATATTGGACTTATTTTTGTCACTTCAGTTATTGGTTTGAATGTTAAAAGTAAATGCATCACAACATATACACTTAAAACTTGAAGGGACCTTAGATAACATGTAATTAAAAGCCCTCACTTCACAAAGAAGGGAAAGGCCATGAAAACATTGGTAAATTTCTCAAGGTTATACAGTTAATTAGTAGCTGAGCAAGGCCAGAGTCCAGCTTTCCTTACTCCTTCAAGTTCTTTTCACTAGATTATGCTGAATGTGGAAGGACAGTAGACTAGAATAGCATAGGGAAAGCCCCAATTTGAGACTCAGTATTTACAGCCAAACTCTGACACTACCAGATGTATGATATTGGGCCACTCAGGTCACCCCTTCTGGTCCTTTACATCCTGGCAACCATAAAATGAAGGAATTGGACTTGCTGATTTCTAAATTCTCATATAAATTTCAGTCCTGGGGGGGGGGGTGGATTAAGTATCCTTTTACTACTAGTGATTTGCACATAGTAGGCATCTAATAAATGTTTGTTGAATTACTTAACAGAAATGACTTTTCAAATGACAAGCAAGTTAACATGAATTACAGGAAATATTTCCCCTCTTTTCATAGTATTTAAACTCCCACAAAATCACCCCACAAGGGGTAAGCTGAAGACTACATTTAAAAAATGAATACTAAAATAGAACTCTTACCTACTTCATAATAATACTGTATCTTCTATAATTCATAACCTCATCTTCTTTAAACTGATTATTTTAAATCTGTTTTTAGTTAGTGTCATATTTGTCTACAAGCCTTGACTATTCCTCATGGTACTTGTATTAAAAATTAAATGTCTTGAACCTGGACTAGTAGTGATATCAAATGAAATATTAATTGCTCTTTTCATCAATATTTCATTACACTGGCAAATTAGAATTTGTGTATGGCCAGACAGCTGGGAAGACTTCATGTTATTTTGCATAAATAAATACCAAAGAAAACCACCTCCTGGGTTTGGATTAAATAGGTTTTTTAAAATACTGACTTCAAATGATGAAAAGAAAGAATGTCCCTTTTAATCACATTAGGTTAATGGACAAATCTCAAAAATTGAGCTGATAACTGTTGGCTTCACAAAACAACAGTTTTGCTTTTGGTGGTTTTTTTGTGTTTTTTTTTTTTAAGTAGAGATTATGTCCTAGTCATAATGAGCTAAATCTGTTATCTTAGAGCTTTTCCTTTATCCTTTTTATTGGAAACAATGTCAATATAGAGTAAGAGTAAAAATAAAACAGAATTTTTATTTTAAAAATATTTATAGAAGACCCAAGGAAAGTCTTCTATATAACAGATTATAAAATAATTATCTGGTAGAATACTCTAGTGATAAATGAAAAATCTTGGGGGTTTTTCTAATCTTAGCAATTTTTAAATTTGTTGTACTCCTTTTTGTCACATAAGCAGATTTGAATATGAAAAAGAATTTTTTTTAATTTTTAAATTCATAACTAAGTGAAATCTTCCTAAAACAGATACCACAGAAGACAGACCAAAAGTGGAACAGGTAGCTTGAGAAGGAGCAAATACCCCATTACTGGAGTCTTTCAAGCAGAGACTATTATTTTTACTATTTTATATATTTCTGTTAATAATAAGCCACTTGATTGAGGTCAGATGGGTAGTTAGTAGTCAACCCAAGGCTAGAACCCTGGTCTGCTTCCAATTCAATGTTCTTTCCTCTATACCATGATAACTTTTTAACACACTACACTGATTATATTAAATCAGATTATGTTCAATCTAAAATAATATTTATATCACCTTGATACAAACAAATAATCTTTAAAATGTGGCTTATTCATGAAGATTCCCTAACAAGAACCAAACACCTTGAACAAGTATAAAAATGATTTGTTAGTACTGAATTCCTCTTTGCTTTTTAAAATATTACCTCTGGTTCCAGGAAGTGGTGCTGCAATCCAGTAACCTAAATGTGGAGCCATATATGTCCATACTAAATGGTCATTAAATTTCTTGACCATACCCAAGCCACGATTTGCCCAAGCACCTGGAAGAGAAAACAATCTCCCTAATTAGACAGGAGTCAGATGCAGAGCCTTTTACTTTTAAAGCATCTATCTCTAAATACAGTTGTTACATATTCTAGGATTAGTAGAACAAATTTTTTGATGTCTGGGATAAAATACATGTCAATTTCATATATCAAAATATTTTTTCAGTATCCTGAAAAATTCAAACTACACAACATGAGATTGGGAACATAACCCCTAATTTGAAGAAATTACCCTTGGACAGATGAGGTAATGAGGCTTTGGGGAAAAGCTTCAAGGACTTTTAGCTATGCCCAAGAAAAAATCCCAATTTATCACCTAAATAACATTTAAATTGGTCCTATTTAGATATCAGAAGATTATAGCTATGGAATTAATATAGTTATAGATCTTAGAAGTCATCAAATCCAACTCTCTCATTTTGCAAAAAATGAAACTGGGGCCCAGAGGGGTTAAGTGACTTGTCAAAGGGTCACAGACCTTGAAAGTATCTGAGACAGAATTTAAACTCAGGCTTTCTGACTCCAGTTTCCATGCTCTACACACAAAAGCCACTAAACATCTATGTTTGGGTCATGATTAGACCAGCCAATCTTTTCTGGAGATCTCAATAAGCTATCCTTTGAGTGGGTGTTGATTTGCCCCCTTGCTACAGAGTACATATCTAACATACTCTAGGTATTTGTCTAAAGATCTTAAATTTACTATTTTGTTTCATTCTGGTAATCATATAAATTCTTTAAGGAGATATCTTTCTGAAGTTACTTATATCCAACAAGGTTTTGCTGTATTAAAGGGAAAATTAGATAGATAGATAGATAGATAGATAGATAGATAGATAGATAGATAGGTAGATAGATAGAGATAGATATGTGTATACATATGTATATGTGTATATATACATATATGTAAACACACATATATGTGCATATTTTTTCTCCATAAAATTCAGTGACAGAGGGAGATGAAGGTTTAATAATTTTTTTTAGAGGGGGGAACAGATGTGGAAAAAAATTTTTTTTTCTTGGATATCACATTACAAATTAACAGCATTTAGCAAAAGTAGATAATACATAGCTGTTTTGTTAAATGAATAATTTGCCCTAATATCCCCTAAACAATTTACAAAATACTACAACAACCTAAAATTATGTACTGAAAATATGATAAAATGTATAATATTACTGAAATGTCATGCCATAGCCTAACCTCTTTTAAAAGATATTCAATGCTATGTATTTCTTAACCTTTAGAGTCCACATACCGGTTTTCATATCAAATGTCCATGCAGGTAGAGCATCCCCTGCCTTTGAAGTGCTTGGGTCTAGGAGGGGGAGAGTAATTTGAATGGAGCCATCCACATTTAGTTCTTTTCCACCAGAATATATATTCACACATATTGCAGCAAGAGGAGTCAATTCAATGCTTTTGAAACCTTAAAAAAAAAAAGACTTTTTTTGCTTCAGAGAATCAGACATAAGGTCCGTGTTAAGGTGATGAAAAACAAAGTGAAGAACAAAAGCATCAGATCCTTCTAATTTGTCAAAAAATTTTGTTTTTATCCCAAATAAGTACAGAGATCCAACTTTTAGCCTTTCATTAGAGGAGCATGTATGCATATTTGCATTATGATTTGAAATTTAAATCTTAGGTTGCTAACTTCAGTAATTTTAAAAAATAATAGTGAGTCATATTGAAACCTGATGAACCTCTCTCTGACATACTGAATCTTTGACCATTTTATTATCCATAGAATTGATACTAGTATATACTGAGATTTTAAATTTTAAAAAGGGTTTAATAAAACATTTGCCAATATACTAGTGGTATTCTACAGTGTCAAGTTTTTCTATATTTTATCATAATGATGCCTCTTAAAACTTTAGAAGACACATATTAGTTCTATACAGTAAATAGAAAATAAGTTTTCCCTCATTATTCTCCTTTGATCACTCATACTGTCAAACCAAATAGTACTATATACTTCAAATATTAAAAATAAATTCTGTGATATGATTCTTGAAAAAGAAAATTTTCAAGTACCTGCATAATTAGAGATGTCTCCTCAGAGGCACTTCATACAGAAAACTGATTTATATTAAACAGAAATTAACTTCTACTTTCTCATGGAGCCAGAACACTCTACATTTTAACGACTTTAGTAAAAATCATAGAAAACATATGTAAAACAGTTTCCTAATGTAAAATAATATATTTTCCCTTTTTCAGCTCAACTCTTGCCTCTTTGGCTCAAAAAGTGAAATAAGAGTATTTAGGCCACGAAGTTTTGGATGTCCATAACACTGACAATTGTCTATAATAGAAAATAAGGAAAAATACTGATCACAAACTAGAAAAATAATCAATCATGAAGTAAATTTGATTTTTTAAAAAGATAAATAAAAATAAATATAAAATGCTATATAGCCTACTGGCATTGTCATACATTTTAATATTTGGAAAAGTCATGTATCTGGCTCTAGGAAGGGGGCCCTCCTTTTCCATCTTGGTTACATCTAGACAGTGGTTTCATGCTCTCACTGAAGCATATCCTATGGAGACTGCCTTACCACAACTCTCAGGCTATAACCAAGCTAAAGCATAGGCAAGGAGTTTAGAACAGAGGAGGAAAAATAGGCACACAAAGTAGGAAAAAGTGAAAGAAAAAGGGCCATATATCCAGCAATATGTCTCTAAAGTATGCCAGTGTAAGCAAGTAAGTCAATAGTGACATTCATTCTTTAGCCTTTATTCAGTATTAAGGACTGGGATTTTTTTCCCCTATGCCTTTGGTGTCTTCACTTCCTTCATATACTTTATATGCAAATTTCTAAACTCCCTGAAGACTGTATTACCTCCAACACTAATTTCCTCATTTCACTAATTCACTTGGTCGATACATCTGGCTTAACCATCTTTACTCTCTTTAGTGTTACTGTTAGTGTCATATTTGGGCTCAAGCACAATGGAATATTATCCCTGCTAGCAAAAACAGTTTGCATATTAACCTTTGTTAAGCTTTTTCATCTTTCTTCTGTTTGTTATTCTTTAACAATTTTTCACTTTAAATGTCTTTGAGATGATTCTGCTTAGTTGAGTTGCATGCCAAAGTTACTTTAAACTGCTTTTAATTTCCACTGCTTCTATCTGCTTTACAAGATTATACTTCTTACAGTTATTCATCATCCTTCTTTATAAGAGTTTAAAAACAAGTTTATGTTGTAAACCAGTGTTGCCTTGGACTGACATCTCTCTGCATGCAAGAGAATCAAGTATTTGATTTCTTTTAGTAAGAGAAATTTTTACTACCATTTACTCTAAATTACAAACCATGAATCTCAATTACATATAAACAAAACATTTAACTGCCTTAAGAGATTTTATTGTCTTTGTAACAACTGCAAAGTTTGAAATTATTTCTATAGATACATAGTCAAAATGATGCTACTTTCCCCCATCAATGTAGACTGCAACCCATTTGTGTCTTTTCATCCTATGTGATTTCTGACCATGTATTTCCATAGGCACTTCATCAAGAATTTAATCATAATATTGGACACTTTCATGAAAGTGTTTTTAAAAATAATTCATTATTTATTTTAACATTCTTTTCTTTTTACATTTTTAGTTTCAAATTCTATCCCCTTTTCCAACCCCTCCCACACTCACTAAGAAATCTCACATGCGAAATCATGGAAAACATTTCCATATTAGCCATATTGCCAAAAAAAAAACAGTAACAAAAAATAAAGCAAGAAAATTATACTTCAATTTGCACTCAGAGTTCATCAGTTCTCTCTCTGGAGATGGACACCATTTTTTTAATCATGAGTCCTTTGGAATTGTCTTGGATCATTGTGTTGATCATAGTAGTCAAGACTTTCGTAGTTGATCATCATTACAACATTGCTGTTACTGTGCACAATGATCTCCAAGTTCTTTTCACTTCAATATGCATCAGTTTATATAGGTCTTCTCAAGATTTTTTTCTGAAACCAACCCCCTTGGCATTTCTTATAGCACAATAGTACTCCATCACAAATATATGAAACAACCAGTTCAAATATTCTCCAACTGATGAGTTTCTCCTCAATTTCCAATTCTTTACCATGACAAAAAAAAAGCTGCTTTACCCAGGAAGAACTCCTGATCCCCTATAGCCAAAAGTACTAGTCTATTCTTGATTGTGAAACTGTGAACAGGTTGCCTATTCTCCTGAAGCCACAAGCATTAGTGCTCCTCTCTGCCTTGGGATAGAGATCAAGGCCCCTACTCTCTTGTGACCAACCACAAGTACTCCTTTCTACATTGACGTTTTATCCAGAACTGCTTATGGGCAAAAGTGCCGATCAGTTCCAGCTGTACACGGTGCCAGCAAAAGGAAACCTGCAATTTCTTTCTAAACAGTTGTCCAACCCCCTTACTGTCTATGGATTGAGAGCTGCTGCCTCTTCCACGGGTGGTACTGCCATTACATGTGCTCCAGGCAGGTCTCCAGTCTGATGTCACATAACTCCCCTGACAAACTTTTAAGTTGTTTTAAACTGGAAAAATGTCTCACCCTGACCTTTTGTTGGATGTGTTACTCCACCATTTGATTTGAGGTGTTATTTTAAAGTTGTTTGGAGTAGAATATTGGGAGAGCTCAGCTGGAAGAGTTCTGACATTTTAGTCCCCTAAAAATCTTTTAATATTTGGTAGGTACTATTATTATGCTCATCTCTCATCTCTCATTCATACTACAAGACCAACCCATGTCCTTTCCAGTCATACATGTTTTGTAATGATTATTTGTATGAAATTTCTTGGGTACAGGTTATAACTGGAAATATGTTGCAGACTACTTATAGACACTAAGTATAGATTAACTTCTAGGTAGTGATATCTGAGAAGTTAAAATTAAGAATGAAAAAAAATTTCTTTCTAAAGGTGTTCTTTGGGCTAGAAAAGTACACTGGAAATGAAATTCATATTAATTTCAAATGTAATTATAGCAAGTACTGTAGGGAGCTAATTGCACTTTTACATAAAAGGAAGGCTGACAGAGACATCTTGATAATAGATATGGGATTCAAGGGTATATGAATTACTCAACTTCAAATGTGTGCCTAAGCAACACATCTCAACATTTACTTAAAAGTATAGGGGATGTGCTTATGTCCTTATAATACATTTAAATTCAATTACAAGACTAAGAAGAACATTAAATACCTGATTTATTGAGAAGAATTCCCGTCGTGTAAAGAAAGTTATCTACTTTCAGAAACTGTTGTAGCACTGTAAGATAGCCCGTGACATTACTAATATGATGACTGCTGGGAAGTTTAATTAAACCCTTTGGAAACTGTACACTTGGTTGAGATTTGGCATCTGAAAAAATAATTTTTTTATTTAGCAAACAGTAAAATTAAGTAAACAAACTATTGCATTGGGAACAGATGTAAAACAATGACATGGATTAGTGTTTGTACTAGAAGTCATTCTTCTCCAAAATTTCTTTTCTTATTTGTAAAATTAGGAAAGCAATAACAAATGCTTTCAAAAAGGGGGTACAGAGAAACAATCTTTCCTAATTTCTAATTCAATCCAGCTGCACAAATCAGTGCTTTCTGGAGTACAGGACAGTAACTTGCAGTTTGGGTATTGTTGGGCCAGGAACTAGAATTTCATCAGTGTTAAGAATTCACAGTGCAAGGGGTGGGGTGGGGAGAACCCTTACCATGCAGACTGTCAATTTGTCTGTAGCTTATACTCTTTGAGAATTACCTGGGAGTACTGAGAGATGAGCTAGCTAATCCATGGTCCCAGAACTAGTATGTATTAAGGGCAGTACTTGAATCCACATCTTTTGACTCCAAGGTTTGTTTGGGTTTTTTGGCCCCACTACTGCACACTGCCTCTCTAACTTGTACTTATGACTTATCAATAACTACTCTTATGTTCACTTTTGTAGTTATGGTTTCCCTGACTCTCAGGTCACTTCATTGTAGGAGCTTTATTTTTCTTTGGAAGCAGTATGGTACAATGACGAAAGGATTGGCCTTGGAATTAGGAAGACTTAGTTTCAAGTCCTGCCTTTGACAAATTCACTTTGGGACCATGGGTAAGTCACTTAATTTTTCAAGGTCCCAGGCAACTTGCTAAAACTATAAGTAACAGAGAAGTCACTCATTTGTATTGGGGAAGGGTGGTCCCCAGATTGTGAGTTATTGCACATTGATAAAAGCCACAGGTCTGGACCCAAACAAATCCCTAAATCCACAAAATACACCCCATCTATATATCTATATGTAGACAGATAGCCAGATAAATAATTCTCTAAGTCTATAAGCTACAGACAGGTTGACAATATGCTTGGAAGGAGTTTGTTTCCATACTGTGAGTTCTCAGCACTGATGAAATTCCAGTTCCTGGTCCAACAACTCCCAAACTGCAAGTTACCTTCAATTACTCCAGAAAGCATTTGGATTCAAAGGTAGTGAAAAAAAATTGGAAGACACCCTAAAGGCTTTGGGTCTACCCAATTTGGCTAATCTAACTAGACAAATGTGTATTTTATTGAAGAACTCTATGTTTATCATAAGTCTATTTCTTGCCTCTTATAAAAAACAATAATAATTTTCATAATCAAATAATGACTAAGAAAACAATAGGTGTGCACTTTCTTGGCTCACCTCACAAAGCAAAACCACAAACCTTTAAGAATACTAGATAATCAGCATAAGCACATGTGAATCTTTTTTTAAAAGATACTCATGCATTACTTGATAATGCCTCACCTATAAAGCTTATGACAATTTCAAATTTTAATTTAGAAATAGTTGTTTGGAACTCAGAACAAAGTTTACCTTGTTCTGATTATAGCGTTATACATGGGGTTTAAGTTTTTAAGAAAGTTCACAAAAGACTATTTAACCCACAGATAGATGTACCTATACTTAATATTATTGTAGGACATAAGTACCATTTGCCATATTGTTTCTACATGCAAACCTATTCAGGTATATACTACAGGACCCTAGGAAGAGATCTCCTATCAATGTAGTCCCATCTTTTTCCAACTAAGCTTAGCAGTGGAAGAAGAGACTGTTTTCTGCACAAGCTACAACATGGTCATGGGACTCCTGATCTATATCCTGTAGTTAGGAGAGAATGAAGGATGGAAGAAAAGAGAGTTGTAGACATCACTGGCATCAGCAAGGAGGGTCTCCTATGCCTCTAGAAAGTGTGAAGAGGGGACTTCCAGCTAGATTGACACCCAATCAAGAGAATCATTTGAAGACACATGGCATTCCTTAGTGAAGTGTTTTAAACTCAGGATCTGTCTCTATTCAGAGGTGGTGGGAGACAACACATTTAGGGAAAAATAGCCAGCTTGCCATTTGGCATACAAAAAAGTTATGAAAATAATTTTAAAAGCTTCTAAATTTCCCATTGAACTCTAATGTGTGCCTGTCTTGCATACCTAAGTCATTCCTCTTGATCCTTCAATCCTGAACATTTGCCATCTTAGGAATGGAGTAAATTTCAACTAACCATTCAATATTTATTTCACATGTGATAAAATGCACACCATCATCAGAATATAGGTTTTCTAAAATGAGCAAATGTCAGTAAATATGTCTATCCTGTTAGATGATTTCCTAGATCTAATTAACCTAGTTTATTAATAAAGATTTTTAATTACATAATAATCACTTTACAAAATGGATCAAGGAATATTGTACTTACCAGATGATTTTCCAGTAACTAAAACAGTATCTTCAAATAGCCATATATTAGCTTGACTTTGAGGGAACAGTGAAAGTGTCACTGATGAATATACTGTGAAATGTAACACATTTAGAATATTTTATTAAGTGCGAGGAAGCCGCAACAAATTTAGTTCTGTTCCAACAGCTCTGAAAAGTGTTGAACAGCCCAACTGTATGATAAGAAAGTCAGGTAACTGTAAAGTCAGAAAAAACAAGAATGGAAAATATGATGGATGGAGGAAAAAAGGAAGATGAAGATGAAATGAAGAAAAAAAATCAGAGTAGATATTATGATGATGTCTACTAAAAATTAGTAGTTTACTTGCTGTGATATATAAACTTATTCCAAAGTGCTCAGGCATGTTATTTGAAATAAGATTGTCTCATGTATAGTGAATAATGTACTGGACTTGGAACATGAAAACTGGTTTCAAACCCTACTCCTCAAACAAATATAAAAATATATTTAATCAACTATGTGACCCTGGCCACTTCACTTAACCTCTCTGTACCTCAGAATCTTTAACTGTAAAATGATATGGTTGGACTGGATATCCTCTAAGGACCAGGCAGAACAAAAACTAACCAATTTTGCAGATGATATCCTTTCAAATACCTGAGGGCTATTATGTCCCACCTAATTCTTTCCTACCTGTTCTTTCAATCAATTTTCCTGTGACATTTATCATTCTAAATGCTATCCTTTACATAATATCCAGATTGTCAATATTCCTCCTAAAGTGTGGCACTCAGAACAGAACAGAATTCTCTATTTTTCCTAATCCGCAGACCATATACCAGCACTGTCACAGACCTCTGAATTCTATGCTTCTAGGTAGGTGCTATTATGATATCCATTTTATATTTGAGGAAACTGAGGGAGAGATGAAGTGATTTTCTCTGAGTCACATAGCTAGTAGGTGTTTAAAACTGAATTTTAACTCAGATCTTCCTGACTCCAGGCCAGAATTCTATCCACTGTACCATGTAGTTGCCCAAGTGATACAAGTCATAGATATGTTGAAACAAACAAGATTCTTCAAGTCCTTCCTCCAAGTTGACTTCAGCTCTTTTTTTGGGTTCAGTCACTCAACCAGTTCTGATATAATTTAGCTTATATATTTAGTTTATACACAAGGATAGCTCAAAAAATTGTATGTAACATTCTGTTGAAATCCAGATATACTATGTCACTGGCATTCCACTGACAAGTTAGTATTCTGTCAAAAGGGGAAATGACATTAGTTATGAATGAACTAGTCTTGATCCTATATTTACAGCATAGATTAGGAACAAGGAAGGAATGTAGAGATCATCAAATCTAATCCCATTATTTTACAGATGAGGAGCTGAGTCCCAGAGAGGTTATGTGATTTATCCAGGGTCACACAGTAAGAAAGTATCTGAAACGGGATTACAGGAACTCTTCTTGATTCTAAAGATGTTGACTCTTTAGGGATCACATAAATGATTTTTAGCCTGTAACACACAAGTTTATCAGTTAGTTATTTTCTGATTATTTGAATTTTATTAGTCTTAACTCAACAAAACTCTATGTTGTTTATGGTCAATGTGAAGTCCTACACAACTTTTGAGTCTTAAACTGGTATGGTGTTTGGCAAATGGCAGATTCTCAATACAACTTGGTTTATCTCCCCAGTCCCACCTAAAATCTGTTCTTTGTCCTGATGGATTGATGATAGGATTCAGGGGGAATTTAATACCTTTAAGTACTTTTTAGACATTTGGCATTAACTTGACATAGTATAGTTGGTTCATAGTAAAATAAGTGATATTAAATTTATAACAATCTTAAAATCCAAATAGCATTCTTTAAATCACTATTTTAATATTAAATAAATTAATTTCATAAATAGACAATATTAAGGGCTTATTTAAAACCAAGTTTTTAAATAACAACTATTTGTCCAATTTAAAATTTTTGTTGCTGATTTAAAAATACAACTTTTTGGCTTTTGTTTCCAAATCTTCTGAGATTAAAATATAGTTAAAATTCAAGTTAGGTGCTATAGTTTTTGTTTCAATTGTATTAATAAACAGCAACATTCCTGGCCTCATCCACTCAGAATGCAACCGTAAGAAAGGGAGCTTTTCTGCTCTGTTAATACCTATTTAAGCAACCAGAACAAGTATATTAAGTAAATAAATAACTTTATTTCATCATTTTATTTATTTACTATATGACTACCATGTACCTAGTACTATAAAGTATAAAAAAATGATTATAGGATGTTTCTTATGTCCATGTATGTATACATGTAGTTATTTCCCTGTTGTCTCATTAGAATGCAATCTTGATTCTGCCAGATTTTGAGTTACAAATTTTTAAGATAAAAAACACACACACACACACACACACACACACACACACACACAAAGAATGCAATCTTGAAAACCAGACTTTCATTTTTCTCCTTTCTTTATATATTCAGTGCTTAGCAGAGGACCTTAAGTATGATAAGTGCTTGATAAATGCTTCTTGACTTCACTTTGAGTATTTATAATCTTGGTGGAGGAAGAAAACTAATTCTAGTGAAACAATCATTAGAAATTCAAAAATAAGCATATGGATTTTACTTGTGATTTCACAGGTATAGATCTCTCCAGTGAAGAAAATCAACCAACATAAGTTATCACCTTTTCTGTAACTTGGAGTCTTAGAAAGTTGCCTAGAACATTGAAAAGGTAAGTATCTATAGTGTCTAAGATCACACAACTATGTGTCAGAGATGGACCTCAAACCCATGGCTTCGTGGTGAGGTTGGCTCTCTATTATATCACAATTTACTCATAAGTAATCAAAAAATATACAATTACACCCTACATTGTGTGACAGACTATAAATACAGATGGAGTTTAGAACAGATAGAAATAGATCAACATTGGTTAGAGCACTTAGAGAAAACTTGATGAAGAGGTGCATGAAAAAAGCCTTAAAGAATGAAGACAAATATTTATATAGGTTGAGGTGAACTGGAAGGCACTTATACATTGTTTTAAACAATTTTATCAATAACTTGCACCATGCATGTGAATAAATTAGAAATTACTATTTATTGCCCCCAAATGGAAAATTTACTGAAATAAGCACTTTCTTGTAATTAGCATCTACAACTATAAGCTTTTTTACACGAATTTGATTTTAAAAAAAATTTTAAATAGCATTTAAATGAAACCATAATACAAGGTAAAAATTCCTCCTCTTTTGCTTTAGATTGGCATTCAGTCCTGACTTTTCAAAGAAGAGGGGAAAAAATTAATTAGTAATATTTATAAAGAACTTACTTGGCATTCTTCTAGTCTTCCAAGGTAATGGTGTTAGCAGGTAGCCATCTTTGTAAGCTGTGATAGTCAAGCTGACACCTAATTTATAGGGGACTTTTATTAACACAGCTCCATTGTTTCCAGTTACCGTAGAATTTGTCTTTGTGTAGTTCACATACACTTCTACAATTGCTTGGCGTAGATATTGACGACTGATGATATCATTCACATGAACTTTCAGTAAAAACAGAGATACTAAAAGGAAAAAAGAAGCCAGATATTAGTATTGAAGTATGTTCTATACTGGATATATGTGTAGTAAAATACTGTCCAAAATTGTTTCTTGTGCAATAGCACAGAAAATTAATTTGTGGAATTTGATATATTTGCTCCTGTGTCTCTCCATTATACATACATATATATATATATTTTTTTTTTTTAACCTAACAAAAATATTTGTCTAAACTGGAATCTCTTTTCAAAAGGAAAGAAAAAGAAACATGTAAAGAATATTTTCTCTCCAAAAACATGCAATATTATAACATTTCAATGAGCTTCATAAAACTGAGCCAAGTTAATTCCAATTCTCGCCAACAAGGAATGGGGCATACCTCCACAGAAACTTATCCATTTATGTTTGTGGCCTTTAAAGTATTTATTTGGTCATATTCTTCATAAGATCAAAAGGAACTTTCTAGTACTGAATGTAATAGAAAATTATTATAGAAGAAAAGTTTTGAACAAAATAAATCATCTTTCTTGTTTTAAAGCTCTAAAATATAGCAATAATGGATTTTTTTTCTTAACATGATAAGTAGGATTCATAAAAATACGGCAGGGGAGGGGAGGCCAGGTGGCTCAGTGAGTAAGAACACCAGCTCCAGTGTTGGGATGACCTGGAGATCAAATCCCGGGCTCAGACACTCAGCACCACACCCAGAAATAACTGGCCATGTAACCTTGAGCAAGTTACTTAACCCCGATTGCTTTAAAAAAAAAAAATATGGCAGGGGCAAAGCAAGGAAATATTATTTTTACTACTATTCAGTACAGGACTAGAAAAGTTAGTTATAGTAGTAAGACAAGAAAAAGAAGTAATATATAAGCACAAAAAAGAAACAAAATTTGCTTTTTGTACACGATATGATGGTTTACTTAGAGAACCCTAAAAAGTCAACTAAAAATTAAACAATAATTTTAGTAAAGTTGCAAGAATGTAAAATAAATCCATATAAATCATCATTTTAATATAACATCAACAAAACTCAGGGGGCGGCCAGGTAGCACAGCTAGTAAGAGCACCGGCTCCAGTGTCAGGATGACCTGGGGATCAAATCTGGGCTTAGATACTTAGTTAGCACCACACCCAGAAAAAACTGGCTGTGTAACCTTGAGCAAGTTATTTAACCCCGATTGCTTTAAAAAAAAAAACTCAGCAAGAAGAGAAGAGAGAAATTCACTTTTAAAATAACTATAGAATATATAAAGTTCTTGAGAGACTATCTTTGGAAATCAAGATAACATAGGAACTATATGAATTTGACAACTATTGTTGTCAATGAACAGAACAACATTTATGATGATAAAGACAGACCTAAATAATTGGAGAAATATTGTTTGTAGGCAGGTCAAATCAATAAAAGAGAAGTGAGAATGCTACTCAAATTTATTGTTTATTCCTTGTAATACCAAGGTGCCAAAAAATTACTCTGTACAAATGGAATTACTTAGTAGAACTAGAAAAAAATGATAACAAAATTCATCTGGAGGAGTAAAAAATCAAGAATCTCAAGGAAAACAATCAGGAAAAATTGGAAAGTAGTGGAGCTAGAAGTTCTAGATCTATATTACAAAGCAGTAAGTATCAAAATGATTTGGTACTGGTTAAAAAGCAAGGAGGACAATCAATGGAAGACAGTAGGACTATAACATATAGATGCAATCCACCTTACTAAATTAATGATTGATAACTTAAAGATCACTACTACTGGGGTCACTATTAGAAAAAAAACTTCCAGACAGTAATCTGTCAGAAAGTAGATTTAGATCAATACCTCATACCACATGCCACAGCAATCTCCAAATGGATACATCACCTACATACAAAAAGTCAATTCATAAAAATATTAGACAAACAAGGAATAAATTATATTACAGAGTTATGAAGAGAGAAGAGGTCAAGAATAAATAAGTGATAAAAACAATCAATGAAGATAAAATAGACAATTTTGATTACATAAAATTGTTTTCTGACAAATCCAATGTAGGTAAGTGTAGAAGACAAACAGTTAATGGGGGGTAACATTTTTGCCACAATTTCCTCTGACACAGGACTCTTTTCCATGATTTATAAGGAACAGATTCAAATTTATCGGTCGTTCGCCAATTGATAATGGTCAAAGGACATAGAATGTACATTTCTCAAAGGAAGAAATCCAAGCTGCCTACAGCAATGTAAAAAAGAAAAAGCTCCAAACCACTAATAACCAGAGGCAACCCTTTTATTCTACCTCATAACTATCAGATTGGCAAACAAAAAAGGAAAATAAATGTTGGAAGGACCATGGGAAAAACTGATTTCCATCACTGCAGTACATGTACTCAAAATTCCTTTTAATTGTCAATAATCAGGTCAAAAAAAAGATGAAATTTGAGCTTTTAAAAAAAAGCAAAACAACTTCAACAATCTACTTAGATTCTAAATTTTATGATTATGCCAAATCTAAGCAAAAACTCAAGAGGTAGAATCAGGACACAAATTGCAAACAGGGAAAAGCCATTTCCTTGCCACAAAAATGGAAAATTTCATGGGAAAGAAACACTCATTTTGTTCCACTGGAGCCTGTTGTTTAAAACAATGATTTACCAAAATAAAGAAATGGATAACATAAAGAGAGCTTTTATGACCCAAGGACATCCACATAGATACTTTAAAAAGGGCCCAGAATTGGAAATTAAGGGGGTGCCCATCAATTGGGGAATGGCTGAATAAGTTGTGGTATATGCATGTTATGGAATACTATTGTGTTATAAGAAACGAGGAGCAGACGGCCTTCATATTTACCTGGAGAGGCTTATACAAACTGATGCTGAGTGAGAGGAGTAGAGCCAGGAGAGATTACAGACACAACTTATGAGTGATGACCAACTTTGATAGACTGGACTTCTCTCAGCAATGCAGTGATATAAGTCAATTGGTTTTATGCCCTCTTTACCATTTTTCATTCCAGCTGATACAATCCGTCTTTATAACCTGACTAATGTATAATGTGAAAGTATTTACAGATCCTATACTTGACTATATGCCACCATGGGGAGGAGGGGAGGGAGGGGGACAAAATGTGAAACTCAAGGAATTGTGGAATTGAATCCTGTAAACTAAAAGGAAGCAAACAAATTAATTTTAAAAAAAATTTTTAATGATTATAAAAAAAAAGGGGCCCGGATTATTCAACTATTCCTCTCAGCTTCTTCTTGCTGTCCATGAAACCTAATTTCTCAATGTGATTCACTGACATGAAATAACTCTCCTTCAAGATCTCAGAAATCTCTTCATACTCATGATTGTTTCTGCTCACTTCACAAGCTCCCTTCTGGCTCTATCTCCCTGATTCCTTATCCTCTCCAAGCACTACCTATTTGTCCTCAGGTAGCTATATGGCACAGTAGATAAAGCACTAGGCCTAGATGCAGGAAGATCTGAATTCAAATCTAGTCTGACACTTAGTAGCTGTGTGACCTTAAGCAAATCATTTAACCTCTGTCTGCCTCAGTCTCCTCAAATGTAAACTTCCCAAGATTGTTGTGAGGATTAAATGAAATTATAATTGTAAAGTATTTAGTGTAATGGCTGGCACATGGGCACTTAATAAATGTGTGTACTCTTCTCCTTGTGTTTTTGATAAACATCAACCATATTTACTGTACTTTAGGACATGTACATCTTAGTAGCTTTCAGTTCTTGGTTGAAACATCATTCCTATCTAAGGGTGAAATTAGAACTATAGTAACAAAAAGCTGCATACAAAGACAAGAAAAATATATTTATCTTTGGAAGGGACTTGAAAGATCATATAATCTAACCTCAAAGTTAAAGGCTTTCCCAAGGTAGCCAATGGAAAAGCAAGGATTCAAAATCAGTAATCTGATTAAATCTAAAGTCAGTGTTCTTTCTACTATAAATGACTCCCCTTTATTAATCACTATGCTGAACTGATCACCCTACTCTCCAGGGGGCTGCTGAACAAAATTGATATGAAATTATTAAGTCAAAAATAAGGGGGAAAATAACATTATAGTACTGAATAAACTTTAGAGAAGTGATTATGTAAACCATATATTTATGTGCTATTAAACGCTAAGTAATAAATCATATCAGAGACCATCTTTGGAGAAATAATTTGTATAACTAATTTTCTCTATTAATAATTATAATTGAAGTAATATTTATAGTTTTAAAGATATGACATAATTTTGTTTTAACTAATGTTACCATGCCTATTTATATCCTTTATATTAAATGGATAGGGTAGTTAGGTGGCACAGTGGATACAGTACCATGCATGGAGTCAGGAAGATATCTTTTCATGAGTTTAAATCTGGCCTCAGACACTTATGAGCTGTGTGACCCTGGGCAAGTCACTGAACCCTGTTTACCTCAATTCCTCATTTGTAAAATGAGCTGGAAAAGGAAATGTAAGATCACTCTGCCAAGAAAATCCCAAATGGGGTCATGAAGTGTTGAACATGACAGAACAACAGGAACAAAAATTATATGGACCTAGCAAATAAGGGACTTGAAAGTGAATTCTACTGATTGTAGAGCAACAACAACCAAATGTATACAAGAATGTAGAGACAGGGTCAGAGACTGTAACTATGACTTCATCAGCATAGAGTTCCCAGGTAAAGAAAGATTCCACCAAAGCATGTCAGTACCTTCTTTACAACTTACAGTGTTAGAACACCAATTAGTGAACTAAGAGATTCAATGACTAGCTTAAGATCACATAGTCAGTATGTGTCAGAGGTATAACATGAACCAAGTCCTCCTGGTTTCAAGGCTGACTATCCACTGTTAGATTCTATAATGAAATGTAACTATGCCATTTTTTTAAAAAGCAAATATTACTAACTCAGAGAATCTTGAAGAGACTTTATGAACTGATACAGAAAGCAGAAACAAAAAGTCTACATAATAACTATAGAATTTTAAGGGAAAACACCACTTTAAGATATTAGTTCAGTGACTATTTTTATTTTAGAAGATGAGAAGTGAAATATGCATCTCCCCTTACAGTTCAGGTAGTAGACTAAGTGGAGAAAGAGGAATATATTTTTAGATGTGGCAAATACATTGGTTCTACTTGGCTATTCTTTGTTATAATGACCAGTCCTGAGGAGTAGGATTCATTAGGAAATAAAAGTATCATTTTTGAAAAACAATTATTTTATGAGTATAGGGAGAAAGCAAACAGCCAATTTTAATCCAAAGAAGTGCGATGAGAATAACCCCTCCCTCACTTCTCTACAAGGGTGTTATGGGAATGGGAATCTAAGATCTTCCCTGCCCCTAGGGCCTTTGATAGACTTAAGTGACTCTGAGAACCTTCCTTGATTTGAAAATATACTCTGCCCCTTAATAGGCTGAATGTGGTCACATAGAGCCTGTGGCAGGAGACTTGGTTTTCAGGAATGCCCACACCTTGTTGCTTTGTGATTGAGCAGTGAGTCAAGAGGGCTGTCACATTCTCTGATCCAGGAGGTTATATATACCCTGATGTGAGGTTTTGTTTTGGGGCTCACTTTGAGAAGAGTTGTGTGATTTGACCAGATGAAACTCTGGGCAACTGTTGAGCCCCGCTCTTTGAAAACCCAGATGCTGGTGCTTCCCTCTCTGGTAACTGACTAGGTATGGATGTAATGGTCAGATAGCTGGAAGCCTGTCTGCCGATCTGTTTCTCTGTCTGCTTGTAACTTCTGCTTATAATTTGTTTGTATTCTCTGAAGTTCGGGGTGCTGACCTTTTTCCCCTGAACTAGGTAAATGACTTATGTTTGATTAAAGTAAGATTGTTAACCCATTTTGAGGTGCTTTCCTTTAGAAAAGCAGATCTAAGAATATGTCTTTGCAGCCGCTCTGGGTATGCTAGGGTGCTTGCTGCTACAAAGGGTGAGATTTTAAAGATATGGAATTTTGTATATAAAGTTTAACTTACTTGATGTTTTTTTTAGTTTTGCTTAACTTTTTTTCCCTTTTCTATAAGAGTAGGATATTGAATAATGAAGGATATGTTGGATATATTGAATAATGAAGACAATGTAAAAACAGGAGATAAAGACAATTTTTCTTTTTTAAATTAAAATTTATTTTATTTTCAGTTTCAAATTCTCTCCCTCCCTCCAAGCCCTCCTCCACCCATTGAGCAGGCAAGAAATTCCATAATCATTACACACAGGAAGTCATACAAAACATATTTCTGATTAGCCATGCCGCCCCCCAAAAAGGAAAAAGAAAATAATGTGAAAAAATAAACTTCAATCTGTTCTTTTTGCCAATCATTCTATGTTCATAAGTCCTTTGTAATTGTGGTAGATCATCATATTGCTCTTTCAAAGTTGATTATCATTACAATACTGCTATTACTATGTAGATTGTTCTGGTTCTGCTCATTTCACTTTGCATCATTTCACATGTCTTACCACATTTTCCTGAAAACACCTCTTACATCATTTCTTATAGCACATTATAATACTCCATCATCTTCATATACCATAATGTTCAGTCATTTCCCAAATAATGGACATCTCATTTTCCAATCCTCTGTCACCATTAAAAGAACTGCTATACCTACTTTTGTACATAAGGAAAAAAAATAAGTCATTTTTCTTTTTCTTTGATCACTTTGGAGTAATGGAATTCTGGGTCAAAAGGTACAAATAGTTTTATAGCTTTTGGAGTATACCAGAATGGTTGGACTAGTTCACAGCTCCACCAACAGTACATCAGTGTAACTATTTTGCCATATCCTCTCTAGCACTTGTCATTTTTCTTTTCTGTCATCTTAGCCAATTTTATCAATGTGAAGTGTACCTCACAGTTGTTTAATTTGTATTTCTCTAATCAGCAGTGATTTAGATCATTTTTCATAAGACCACTTATACCTTTGATTTCTTCCTCTGAAAAATGACTGTTCATATCCTTTGACCATTTATCAATTAAGGAATTGTTCTTACTCTTCTAAATCAGGCTAAATTCACTATGAATTTGATAAATGGGAACTTTGAGCAAGAAATTTGCTGCAAAAATTTTTCTCAGTTTCCTATTTTTCTTCTAATTTTGACAACATTGATTTTTATTCAAAAATTTTATTTTATGTAATAAAAATTATCCAATTTACATTCCATGAACCTATCTCTTATGTGGTCATGAACTCTTCCCTTACCCATAGATCTGAAGGAAATTTCTTCCATGCTCCACTAATTTGCTCATTTTTCTTATTGCTTATTATTTTTCATGTTTAAATCATGTACCCATTTTAAACTTATCTAGGTAAAGGGTGTGAAATGTTGATCAATGCCTAGTTTCTGGCAGACTACTTTCCAGTTTTCCCAGCAGATTTTGTCAAATAGTGAGGTTTTGCCCCTTAAACTGGGATCTTTGGGCTTATGAAACACTAGGTTACTGTGATCATTATATATCATGTACCTAATCTGATCCACTGATCAACTATTATATTTCTTATTCAGTACCAAAATGTTTTGATGATTACAACTCTGTAGTTGTAATGAGTTCCAGTACTGCCCCATTACTTAGCATTTTTTTCATTAATTCCCTTGATATTTTTTTACCTTTTGTTTCTTCAGATGAATTTGGTTGTTATATTTTTCTAGTTATATTAAGCAATTCTTTGGTAGGTTGATTGGAATGGCACTGAATAAGAAAATTAACTTGGGCAATATTGCTATTTTTATTATAATGGATTGTCCTATCCATTAACCATTAATATTTCTCCAGTTGTTTAGATGTTTTCAATTGTGTGAAAACTGTTTTATAACTATGTTCACATAATTCTTGTGTGTGTCTTGGCAGGTAAATTCCTAAGTATTTTATAGAGTCTGCACTCATTTCAAATGAAATTTCTCTTTTTCTTGTTCCAAGGTTTTGTTGGTAATATATAGAAATGTTGATGCTTTGTGTAGGTTTATTTCATATTCTTCAACTTTGCGTGTTATTAAATGTTTTAATCAGTTTTTCTTTAATGGACTCTCTAGGGTTCTCTAAATAAACTATCATTATCATATATGGAAAGTGTGAGTTTTGTTTCTTCATTGCCTAATGATTATTATTTTTCTTGTTTTATTGTTTTAACTAGCTTTCCTAATACAATGTTGAATAATAACAGAAATAGTGGACACACTTACTTTATTCCTGATCTTATCAAGAAGGTTATTAGGTTATCCCTATAAGAGATAATACTTGCTCTTAGTTTTAGACAGATACTAATCATTTGAAGAAAAGTTCCATTTATTCCCATGCTTCCTAATGTTTTGATAGGAATGGTTGCTGTATTTTGTCAAAGACCTACAATTTTTGTTATTTTTCTGCATTCCTACTATAAATCCAGCCTGGTCACAGTATATGATCTTTAGGATATTGTTGTGATCTCCTTGACAATATTTCACTTAAAATATTTGCATCAACATTCTTTAGGAAATTGGGTTTTAGTTTTCTTTATGTTTTGTTCTCCTTGGCTTAAGTAGCAAAATCAAATTTGTGCCATAGGGAAAAAAATGATAGGAGTCCTTCTTGGCCTACTTTTTTCAAACAGTTTATATACTACTGGAATTCCTCATTCCTTAAATGTTTGATAGAATTCACTTGGAAATCCATCTGGTCTTGGGATTTTTTCTTAGGGAGTTCATTTATGACTTGTTTGATTTCTTTTTGTAAGATAAGATCATTTGAGTATGATATGTTCTATTCTGTTAATTTGGGTAATTTATGTTTTTGTAAATATTGATTCATCTTATCAAAATTATCAGTTTTACTGACACATGGTTGGGGAAAATAGCTCCCAATAATTGGTTTTATTTCACCTTCATTGATTGTACATTCACTCTTTTTCATTTCTGAAACTGGCAATTTAGTATTTTTCTTTCTTTTTTAAAATCAAATTATCCAATTGTTGATATATTTTGTTGTTTTTTCCCCAGGAAAACAGATCCTAGTTTTATTTGTTAGTTCAAATTTTTTTTTAATTTTTCAATTGTATCCATCTCTTATTTGATTTTCAGGATTTATGCTTTGGTGTTTAATTGGTGGGGGGGATGTTAATTTGCTGTTTTTCTTGTTTTCTTTTTAAGTGCATACTCAAATTCATTGAACTGCTATTTTATTGGTGTAAGCATTTAGAGATATAAATATTCCCTTAAATATTGTTCTGGCTATATTCCACAAATTCTGGTATATTGTCTCTTAGTCATTATCTTTAAATGAAAATATTGGTTGTTTCTATGATTTGTTTTTTGATCCACTCATGATTAAAGATTGGGTTATTTAGTTTCTATTAATTTTTCATCTTTGCTTCAAAGATTCTATACTAGTGGGGGACCTTAATCTCCCCCTCTCTGAACTTGATAAGTCCAACCACAAAATAAATAGGAAAGAAATTAAGGAGGTGAACAGAATTTTAGAGAGGCTAGATAAGATAGATCTCTGGAGAAAACAAAATGGGGATAAAAAGGAATATACCTTCTTCTCAGTGGTACATTGTACATACACAAAAATAGACCATGTACTAGGACATAAAAACCTCACAATTCAGTGCAGAAAGGCAGAAATAATAAATGCATCATTCTCAGATCATGATGCAATAAAAATCATATGCAATAAAGGGCGGTGGAAAGACAGACTAAAAACTAATCATAAACTAAACAATTTAATCCTAAAGAATGAGTGGGTCAAACAAGAAATCATAGAAACAATCAGTAACTTCATTCAAGAGAATAACAACAATGAGAAATCATACCAAAATTTGTGGGATGCTGCAAAGGCAGTTCTTAGGGGAAGTTTTATATCCCTGAGTGCATACATGAATAAATTAGAGAAAAGGGAGGTCAATGAATTGGGCACGCAATTGAAAAATGTAGAAAAAGAACAAATTGAAAATCCCCAATTAAATACTAAATTAGAAATACTGAAAATCATAGAAGAGATTAATAAAATTGAAATTAAGAAAAATATTGAATTAATAAATAAAATTAAGAGTTGGTTTTATGAAAAAAAAAACCAATAAAACTGATAGACCCTTAGTTAATATGATAAAAAAAAAAACAAAGAAGAAAACCAAATTATGACTATCAAAAATAAAAAGGGTGAATCTACCTCTAATGAATAGGAAATTAAAACAATAATTAGGAATTATTTTTGCCCAGTTGTATGCACATACATTTGACAATCTTAGTGAAATGTATGTATACTTGCAAAAATATAAGTTGCCCAGATTAACTGAAGAAGAATTAAATTACTTAAATAACTCCATCTCAGAAAAAGAAATCAAACAAGTCATCAGTGAACTCCCTAGGAAAACATCTCCAGGGCCAGAGGGATTTACTAGTGAATTCCATCAAACATTTAAAGAACAATTGATTCCAATACTCTACAAACTACTTGGGAAAATTAGTGAAGAAGGAGTCCTACCAAATTCTTTTTTATAACACAAATATGGTACTCATACCTAAATCAGGAAGAGATAAAACAGAGAAAGAAAATTATAGACCAATTTCCCTCATCAATATAGATGCAAAAATTTTAAATAAAATGTTAGCAAAAAGACTACAGCAACTTATCACAAGAATAAGACACTTTGATCAGCTAGGATTTATTCCAGGAATGCAAGGATGGTTTAATATTAGGAAAACCATCAGTATAATTGATCATATCAACAATAAAATTAGCAAAAACTACATGATCATCTCAATAGATGCAGAAAAGGCTTTTGACAAAATACAACATCCATTCCCATTAAAAACACTAGAAAGTATAGGAATAAATGGAGCCTTCTTTAAAATGATAAGTAGCATCTATTTACAGTCATCAGCAAATATTACATGTAATGGGGAGAAACTAGAAGCATTTCCAATAAGATCAGGGGTGAAACAAGGATGTCCACTATCACCCCTCTTATTCAGTCTGGTACTAGAAATGTTAGCAGTAGCAATTAGAGAAGAAAAAGAACTGGTACTAGAAATGTTAGCAGTAGCAATTAGAGAAGAAAAAGAAATCAAAGGAATCAAATCAGGGAAAGAAGAGACCAAGCTATCATTCTTTGCAGATGATATGATGATATACTTAGAGAATCCTAGAGAATCAAGTAAAAAACTAGTTGAGACAATAAATAAATATGGCAAAGTTGCAGGATATAAAATAAACCCACATAAATCCTCAGCATTCCTGTATATTTCCAATGAAATTCAACAGCAAGTGATAGAAAGAAAAATCCCATTTAAAGTTACTACAGACATTATAAAATATTTGGGATCTACCTGCCAAAATAAACCCAAGATCTATATGAAGACAACTACAAAACACTTTTTACACAAATAAAGTCAGATCTAACTAATTGGAAAGACATCAACTGCTTGTGGCTGGGTCAAGCTAATATAATAAAAATGACAATTTTACCTAAATTAAATTATATATTTAGTGCCATACCAATCAATTTACCAAAAAAAACTACCTTACAGAGCTAGGAAAAATAGCAAGAAAATTCATTTGGAAGAACAAAAGGTCCAGAATATCAAGGGAATTAATGGAAAGAAATGCTAGGGATGGTGGACTAGCTATACCAGATTTTAATCTGTACTATAAAGCAGCAGTCCTCAAAACTACTTGGTACTGGTTTTGAGGAATATAGCGGATCAATTGAATAGATTGGGTACACAAGACTCAGCAGTCAATGACTATAGTATTCTACTGTTTGATAAACCCAAAGATCCCAGCTTTTGGGATAAGAACTCACTATTTGACAAAAACTGCTGGAAAAACTGGAATATAGTATGGCAGAAACTGGGCATAGACCATTATCTAACACCATATACCAAAATCAAGTCTAAATGGGTGCATGATCTAGGTATAAAGGCTGATACTATAAGTAGTCTGGGAAAGCAAGGAACAGTTTACCTGTCAGATTTGTGGAGAGGGGATGACTTTATGACCAAACAAGAATTAGAGAGCATTATAAAGTGCAAAATGGATAATTTAGGTTACATTAAATTGAAAAGCTTCAGTACAAACAAAGCCAATGTAACCAGGATAAGAGAGAAGTGGAAAATTAGGAAAGAATTTTTACAACCTATGTCACTGATAAAGGACTCATTTCTAAAAGATACAGAAAATTGAATCAAATCTATAAGAATACAAGTCATTCCCCAATTGATAAATGGTCAAAGGATATGAACAGGCAGCTTTCAGAGGAAGAAATTAAAGATATGTATAAGCATATGAAAAAATGCTCTAAATCACTATTGATTAGAGAAATGCAAATCAAAACAACTCTGAGGTACCACATCTTACCAGGCAGATTGGCTAAGATGACAAAACAGGAAAATTACAAATGCTGGAGAGGATGAGGACAAATTGGGACACTAAAGCATTGCTGGTGGAGTTGTGAACTGATCCAACCATTCTGGAGATCAATCTGGAACTATGCCCAAAGGGCTATAAATAATTTCATACCTTTTGACCCAGCAATACCACTTCTAGGGTTGTATCCCAAAGAGATAAGAGAAGTGGAAAGAAGACCCATATGTACAAAAATATTTATAGCAGCTCTTTTTGTGGTTGCAAAGAATTGGAAATTAAGGGGGTGCTCATCAATTGGGGAATGGCTGAACAAGTTGTGGTATATGCATGTTATGGAATACTATTGTGCTATAAGAAACAAGGAGCAGATGGACTTCATATTTATCTGGAGAGGCTTATACGAACTGACGCTGAGTCAGAAGAGTAGAGCCAGGAGAAATCTGTACACAATTACAAACACAATGTATGTGTGACGACCAACTTTGATAGACTGGACTCTTCTCAGAAATATAGAGTCATAAGTCAATCCCAAAAGACTCATGATAGGAGAGAGATGTTTACATCCAGAGAAAGAACTGAGTTTGAACCCAGATTGAAGCAAACTACCTGCTCTTTTTCTTTTTCTTATTTGGTTTTGTTTCCTCTTTCCCATTGTTCATTGCATCTGATATGAGCCTTCTTTATAACCTGTCTAATGACTAATGTGAAAGTATTTGCAGATGCTATACTTGATTGTATGCCACCATGGGGGAGAAGGGGAGAGGGAGAGAAAATATGAAGCTCAAGGAATTGTGGAAATGAATCTTGTAAACTAAAAATAACAAATTAATAAAGACAAAAAAATTAAAAATTAAAAAAATTTCATCTTTGCTTCAAAGATCCTTTATGGAATGTATTTTTATTACATTATGTTCAAAAAGATGAATTTAATAGTCTTGCTTTTCTGAATTTTTCTCTGAGATTTTTATGCCCTAATACATGTCCAATTTTTGTGAAGGTATCATACACAACTGAAAATTAGGCAAACTCCTTTCTATACATATGAAATATTCTCTAGAAGTCTTTGATATCTAACTTTTCTAAAATTCTATTCATCTTCTTACTTTTTTCTTGTTTATTTTTATGATTAGATTTATCTAGCTCTGAAAGGGATAAATTAAGGTTCCCCAGTAGTTTGTTTGGGCAACTAAATGCCACAATTGATAGAGTGCTTGGCCTGAATTCAGGAAGACTCATCTTCTCAAGTTCAAATTTGATCTCAGACACAATTAGTCATGTAACCCTGGGCAAGTCACTTAATTCTATTTGCCTCAGTTCCTCAACTGTAAATGAGCTGAAGAATGAAATGGCAGACTACTTACATGTCTTTGCCAAGAAAACGCCAAATGGGATCATGAAGAATCAAATAGGACTGAAATTACTGAACAACTAGTATAGTTTTACAATCTATTTCCCTTTGATAGCTCACTGAAATTTTCCTTCAAGAATCTGGATTCTAGGAGTGGCTAGGTGGCACAGTCAATAGAGCAATGGTCCTGGAGTCAGGAGGACCTGAGTTCAAATATGGCCTCAGACACTTAACACAAAAACTAGCCATGTGACCTTGGGCAAGTCACTTAACCCCAACTGCCCTGCAAAAAAAAATAAAAGAATCTGGATTCTATGTTATGTTATTAGGTATGTTCAGTATCACTATTATTTCATTGTCTGTGGTAACTTCTAGCAAAATGCAGTTTCCCTAATTATCTCTTTTAATTGAGACTACTTTTGCTTTTACTTTCTATGAGATCATACTTGCTACTCTTGCTTTTTTTTCTTCTGCAAAAGAATAATAAAATCTACTTCAATCCTTTATTTTAATTATCTCCATGTCTCTGTTTCAAGTATCTTTCTAATAAATGACTTCTGTGGTAGAAACTCTGTTCTTAGCCCAAGTGACAGGGTACTGTGATCAGTTTACCTATGACAACAATATTGAATTCTGGTTTCTGATTCATTCTGTTATCCTCTTCTCTTCCTTAAATAAGTAAGGCCCTATAAAGCCAAGCACCAGGAGCTTTCCAAAGGATGGCTACTGTGAAGCTTTTCAAGGTTCTGATCACATAGTATAGTGAGCACTCTATTTACTCAATAATAAATCAAAGCAAAACATTCACAGAAAATCAAGGTACAGCATTCACAGTGTTACAGCTTATTACAGAAAATCAAAATACAGCATTCACAACAGCTTATCACTAAAATGGTCACATAGTTTTCATCACAGTGATCACAAAGTTTTGAACAATGAACAATCATTTAGTAATTCAATCATTCAATCATCCTTAAGGGACACAAAGTAGAATTGTCAAAGGTCTCCTCTGGTGGGGCACACCAAGTTACAAATCAATTACTATTCAGTCATCATTCACTATTCAATCATCAGAAAATACACAAGCCCTCTATCCCTAGGCCACTAGTAAATTACAATTTCTCAGTCAGTACACAGTATCTGAGTAAAGTCTTCTTTCAGCTTGACTCAGGGTAGTCTCTCAGATTCCCTGGACCCCCTTCCCTGGTCCCAGGTCCTACCTGGATTCACCAAACTGTCACCTGAGTTCAAAGGCAGACAGCTCCCAGGTCCTTGTCCAGCTCTCCTGTTCCTCACTGAAGCTCACAGTGCCTAGTCCACCTTAAATCCTTCACAGTCTCTGTTCCTGGGAAGTTAAGGCTTAACAAAGCCACAAACAGGTTCATGCAAAGTACCAGCATCACAGACATGCTTCCTCAGTCTTTGGCAGTTCCAGCTGGCCCTTGGACATCTTTGGCAGCTCCCAGAAGCTCTGGCTGGCCCTCAGACTCAGCAGCTCCTCGGCAGAAGCTTCAGCTGGTTCCAAGGATCACAATCACTTTACCCAGGTTCCCAAAATCAAAATCATTCTCTCTAGCCTGGGGGGCCTTTCCTCTTCAGCCTCCCCAGTGGCAGCAGCTTCTGCCTCCTTGAAGCTTACTCCAAGAAGAGCTGACTGACCCAGAAGGGACTTCCCCTTATATACACACACAGCATTAGCTCCTTCCTGTTTCAGCCAACCCCTTCCTGTTATGTCAGCAACAGGGGTTCATACCTTTTGTTTCCTTAAGAGAGGCTTGATTAATTACTAAGCACTAAGTACTCCTCAGCTTAGCAATACAAAAGGAACTTCAAATTTCATTACTATTATAGGCCTCTGCTTCCTTGTGACTGCAACTGTTTCCCTTTGCCCTGGAGCTTCAACCAGGAACTGGATAATGGGCAACAGAGTTGTAGATGGCACCCATCTGGTTTCCAGTGCTAGTCAGGGTTTTTCTAGGATTACTTTCAATTCCTTTACTGTCTCTGGTTTCTGGGCTTCTCTCCACTGCTGATGTCATCGCCATGGCCTGGTGCTACTTTTGTCACACTGTGCTCCTTGCTGGCTCCCACTCCAGTATCTGAAGATGTTACTATCTATCTTCCTTACTATCTAAGCTTCTATTGCCTGGGAAAAAAATGTCTCACTGTGACTTCAAGGCAGATTCTTACTAGCTATGTGATTCTGGGCAAGTCACTTAACCTCTTTGCCTCAGTTTCCTCATCTATAAATTGGGATAATAAATAACATCTACCTCCCAGAGTCATTCTGAGAATCAAATGAGATAATAATTGTGAAGCACTTAGTATGGTGTTGGCCCCATCATAAGCACTTCATGAATTTTAGTTGTTACTGTTATTATTATTATATTTTGGATTTCTCACTCAGAATTCATTTTGGTCCATTTTTTAGGTTTTGTGTAAGTGGTTTGGGAGCAAGGAGGTGTAATCTATAGCCAAGTTGCTTAAACTCTAACTCTACCCTTGACTTCACCTCCCAATATCAATAATGTTTCAAAGAACAACATGTACTACCCTCAGCCACAATATTAGTATTGATCCACCTTAATCATACTAAATGAGTGGGTTCAATATATTATATAATTACTACTTTTACTGTGGGCTATTGCTGTCATAGTTAAACTGGTTAAAGTGCCCTACCACTTAGTCTAAGAACATGAGGTTCTACCACTGTATGGACCAGTTAGCTTACTCTGCTCTGTAGTTACACCCCTAACACCAGTCATCCCCTTCATAAATAAAGAAGTACAAGAGAGTTTGGATGGATCCGTATAACTAATAAAACTCTCAATGATCTCAAATAATCTCAAATAAAAATGTCAAATGATCAATCTCAAGTATACTTCTCTCCTATCATGGTGCCTGGCATATACTAGGCACTTATTAAATTCTTGTTGACTATGTATACTTGTATCAGAAGACAAGCCAGAGATGACAGGGCAGAATATTGCCTCCACTGTGAGATGCAGTCACTTTCAGTTCTTTTTCCTTTACTGATTTCCTTTAGTACTGTAAAAGAAAAAGTTCCATGTAATTGGGGGAAATGGAAAATATTATTGTAATTTTTTTAAAAGATGTCAACAAAAACATTTTTAATGATTATATGAGAACCAATTACCCTAAATCAAATTATCATTTTATCCCATGATAAAAAGCTATAATTATTTAACTGAGTGCATGTAAATGAAATATTATTATGTGCAATTGAAACTAATCCATCTCAATTACCTGAAATGGTTTTTTAGCATTCATGTGTAAAAATTTCACTTAGCTCTAAATTTAAAGTGAGAGCTGTAGTATTAGGGGTATTATATAAATGCAGCAACCACGGATACACACTTAGAAAACTTCCAGTCAAAAGAATTCCTTTCACAATTTAAGCAGCTTCTAAGTTTCCAAAAAGTGAACATGTTCAGAATATGGTGCTCACTGATAGCCATGGTTTCTCATTTTATCCAGAATTTTAAATACATTACATTAAGCATATTGTCTCTTGTGATCTCCAATTACCCCATTATCAGTTTGCTAGATGGGTGTACTTTCCTCTCTCTTCTACCTACAATCAGCAAAGAGGGATATAGGGAATTCAGGTTCTGAAAACATCCTAAGATTTAATAAACAGTCACCTTATGAATTACCTCAGGAAAGTTCAATTTCAAAAAACTTAATGTGTAAGACATCTTTAGCATCCTTTCCAGATCTAAAATCACCTCATTAGTTTAGATACAGAAAAAATGCATTAACTTTCATTCAATACAATTATCACATTTGGTAGGAGAGGAAAATATTTTTCCCTGAAATTTTCTGAGTTGCCTTTTTTAGTAATTTTTTGTTAACTGTATCTTTAAAATATAATAATAATTTGTAAAATGTATATAACATCTGTAAAAGAAATGCTAGATTGGGAGTGGGTTGGTATTTGGAGGTAATAGTAATCAAATATAAAACCCTTTAGCTCATAAGGCCCTCCAAATATATCTCTTCCAACTTTTCCAATCTTCTTACAATTTACAGCTTTCTCATTCCCATATTCTTCAATCCAGCAACACCAGTCTCCTAACTATTCTTTGCACATGACACTACATATTCTAACACTGAGTGTTTTCATGTCCTGTCCTCCATACCTTGAACTAATTCTTCATCTCTGCCTTCTGACTTCCCTGGTCTCCTTCAAGTCTCAGTTCAAGTCACCTTTTACCAGAAAGTTTTCCTAATCCCCCATAATGTCATTGCCTTCCCTCTGATGATTATCTACAATTTATCTGACATATGCCTTATTGATACATAGTCATTTTCATGTTGTCTCCCCATCACAGACTGATTTTGAAGGGAAAAAAAATCTACAGTGGGAGTTCCCCACACAAAAGAAAGTCATAGGTCCATCCAGATCCTTATCCCCAGCCAACCCCCCACCAAAAAAAATAGTTAATAGGTACTGACTATTGAGACATAGAGGAATTGGGATCCGCATCAGTTTTTAGTACAAATAGCAAAGAACTCATGGATCCTGAAGGAATAAATAGGTTGAAGTTTACCTAATCTATATCACTATTTTCTGATGTCAAGTCTAAATTTCCCTTTTCAGCTCTACCTACTGCTCCTGGTTTTGCCCTCAGAAAAATTCAAATTTTTTTTTCTATATCAAAGCCCTTCAAATACTTTATGAGCCTGACCGAAACATGGAAACATCCTGAGGACAAAATGAATACATATCTTCTCTTCACCAGGCCCAGAATTTTTTCCTGAACCATTCTTTCCAATATTGACTTAGAAGCAAAGACAAAAACAAAAACACACTGCTACTTATCACACATTTTCTATGTGCCCAGTTCTAATGGTTGTATGAGTTTTTGTTTTATCAAATACAGGACCTAGAAGTTAAGCAAAACCCATAGTTAGCCTACCCTACCTATGTTACTGGTCTTACTTTACTGAAAATATAACTCAAATTTTCCTGATACTCACAATCTACAGTAGAACTACAGTACTATGCCAGAAACATACAGTACTATGAGAGAATCTCAGATCTGGAAGAAGTGCAGTGACCACCTAGTCCAACATTTACTTATACAGGAATTTCCTCGATATCATGCTTGAAAAATGGCCAACTAACCTTTAAAGACCTCTAGTAAAAAGAACCTCCCTCCTGCCAAGGCAATCTATTACATCTTTGTATAGACTAATTGCTAAGATTTTTCTTCTCTACACTGAGTTTAAATTTGCACTTGTTCCCAGTTATGATTACCAGGACTAAGAAAAACAGGTCTATCTCTTAACAATATTCTCCATTGAGTTTTATTCCAGTGTTTCAAGGTGACAGCTGTTCAATTATTTGAAATTCTCAAGACACCTATCATATTTCCCCCCAAGTATTCTCTTCTCCTCGCAAAAGATGCCCATCTATTTAAGCTCCATATATGTGAGTGGGAAAGCCACAGGCTAATTTAACTAGAATCCAAAATCCTACTTTTCTTTCCCTTTTTTTTTCTTTCCTTATTGTTTCCCTTTTTTATTTTTATACTTTTATAAATCTTCTTCAATAACCAAATAAATGTCTTTTCAATACACAAAAGGAGTCTACTGTATCCATTTGGCCAAGTCTTAGTAGAGCTGCTATGTATGTGGTATCTTATTTTAGACTCCCAAAGATGAGACTGTGATCTAGTGCTCATTATCTGAAAGATCTTAGTGTCATTTAACCTGGCTGGTTCTCAACTTGTTTATTAGTGAAAGAGAGGATTAACCTACATGATTTCTAAAGTTCCTTCCACTTCTGTAATTCTATGAGAAAAATACAAAATTAAAACACTTTACTTAAAAAGTAAAAAATCTGAATGTTTAAAAGTCATAGCCTTAAACTTTATTATTGTTTCTGAGGATAAAATGGAAATGTTATGATTAAGTGATCCTAGAAAATAATGCATACAATGTAGCCACTAATCATTCTGACTGGTCAGTTTATGAAAAATACATTTCATTAGGGAACAGAAAAGTCCAACAAATTCATTTTAATGCTTAACAAGAGATGAAAAGAGATATAGCAACCAGTCTAAGACTGAATGGGTCTAATTCAATTGCATGAAAGTAGATGTGTAGCTACCTGTGTACTCATTGTACTCATCCCACAATCAGAAAATTGCTGGACCATTCTTGTGTTGACACTCGGTTGTTAACATGGCAAAAATAAAAAAAAATAATCAGTTAACCAGAATGTTCAGCTATAGAAAACTCAAGGTCAGACTTGTCAAATGTGGGGCCACCCACAACACTCCTAAGTGAAACTGAAACCACATTAAAATATAATTGGAAAATAAATATTTAACAAAATAAAATAAAATGTAGATAATATTACATTTAGAAACTAGGGTCAATATATGACCCAAGCAATCCTTAGGAACAAAGCAGTGCCCTGTTTCCGTTTGAGTTTGACACACTGCTCCAGGTGACCACGTGTTCTAGTTAATTGAATGTTAAGAAATCCTTTTTGTTTTAACTTTTGTCAAAAATCTTTCCAAAATATATTAGGCTAGATTTGTAATGGGGTAGGAAGGGGTGAGTGTGGTATTTGGGGGATAGATGATCTTAAACTGCAACTAACCTGCAATCCAGACTAGGTTTACTGGGCATCTAGACTAAATCAAGCACCAACATGGTAAGGGAACAGGGAGCATCATGTTGTCTAAAGAGGGAGGAAGCAACCCGTGTCAGTAGGTCAAGTCTTTTGTGCCCATCAGAGTGGGATGAGCCCATGACAAGTCCCTGCACTTCCAGTCTGATTTACACAGGGATAAAGTGACAGTCTTTTTTAAGTATTAGTCTCTCTCTGTCTCTGTCTTTCTGTCTCTGTCTCTCTGTCTCTGTCTGTCTGTCTGTCTGTCTCTCTCTCTGTCTATCTCTCTCTGTCTCTCTCTCTCTCTTTCGCCTTTCCTCTCACATACAGAAAAAAAGAGCTATTTGGTTTTAAGAAGTAAAATACAGTGAAAATGATTTACTACCCTTGATAAAAAAGCATCTTGCAGGGGCGGCCAGGTGGCTCAGCGAGTAGGAGCACCGGCTCCAGTGTCGGGATGACCTGGATCAAATCCCGGCTCAGATACTCAGCACCACACCCAGAAATAATAACTGGCCATGTAACCTTGAGCAAGTTACTTAACCCCAATTGCTTTAAAAAAAAAAAAATTAAAAAAAAAGCATCTTGCATATATGATGGACACACAATAAACAGTCCTAACTGTATGATACTGTAAACCAGACCTGCACAACTTACAGTAGGCCAAAATTAAAAACAGATAAACTTCTTCCCTCTGCAGATAGGTTTTCAGCGGCTCACTTTCAAAGTAAAGGTAACTAGAGACAGACTGATTATGATTGGTTGCCTCGGGTCACCTGACAAACAAGAGCCCGTACAAGGTGACAGGCCTCCCAAAATCATTTGACAGGCTACAAGCTGCGTGGAGGTGTATGTTGTGGAAGTCTTCTGTAGATGTACGAAAATTAAGTGATTGAGCTATAATAACATAATATCAAATACAAATTAAATTCCAGGACATATGCTAGAAGATAATTTTCCAATGACTCTATTTTTTCATCTCATATGTAACCTACTTTTCTTGTCAATTGTCTCTTTTGTCACTGAAAAATGCTGGGGAAAAATATCTGGTTAATTGAGAGTGCTAACTGGTGTTATGCTGGTTAATGGGTTTTAATATGCTGAAGTATTGTCATCTATGTAAAGGTTAGTGTTCCTGTCAGGCTGTTAGTATTTTGAATATGACTGCTGAACCTGAGAAAGTGTTAAATTTCTCCAAAGTGTGCCCTTTTGTTTCTGAGGCTAATTATCAGATAGTTCAGATTTCAAAAAAAACATTTTTTTGATGTGTTAAGAGCCTCTAAGGACAACAGTTAAAGTTAACTTGGCAACAAAAATAACAACATAGGCACAATGAGATAATTTGCTGACTTGAAGTAGATATCATCCAGATAAACTTTAGCCATAAAAACTTATAATAAAATCCAGTATAGAAATATTTGCCTATTAAATAGAAAGTCTCTCCATCCTCTTTGCAGACAAAATGTATTTAAATCAATGAAGTGAAAATGGAACTCATTTAGAAGCTGCCAGACATATGCTTCAGCATGTTTTCTGGAAACTATCAGCACCATATTGCTCTTCAGCTCTTCAGTTAAGCAGATCAGACTGACCTGCTGTGAGTGTGTTTGGGGATTTAAACTGAATGAGCCACCATCGTTTTCTCTGTGCTTCTCTGACTCCTATGGAAAACATTGTTTTTATCTGAAATCTAATTAGGGATCAGAAGGACACACTGATCTGGAAGCAAAAAAATCATCCAGAATGAGAACATCAGTACCCCAAAGCATATAGCCTCTTAGTGGGACATTAATCTATACAATTATTATAAAATCAAGTTTAATAACAAGGTTTTATTTATAAGCAAATAATTTATCCATTTCTTTTAGTTTCCATTTTAAAAGTCAATTCAATTCAACAATCACTTTTTTTTAAGCATAAAGAAAAAAAGCTTCTAATAAATAAAAGAAGGTAATAATTAGACTTCACTTCCTATTTACAATATTAACATGTGCATTTTTATATGGAAATGCATCCTAGGAAATTTCACCTTGGTTTTTTCTCTGAGTCTTCTAACCTTTTCAGTCTTATTTCCCAGAAAGGCATATTGTACTGATATTAACATTGGAAACCTAGCAAAATATTTTATGGATATTGTGGAAAGATTTTATATTAAACTGTGGTCAAAGTAATTTGGTACTAATTGAAAAATAGCTCCATGTGATAGACTAGACAAGGAAGAACCTGAAATATAGTCTACAATAAACCAGTGTGTTCAATAAACCAAAAAACATAAATTACCTAACAAAGAACTCCCTGTTAGATAAGACCTCCTGGGAAAACTGGAAAGCAGTCTGCCATAAATTAGGCTTAGACTGACATCTTATACCATATTTCACAATTAATTCAGAAAGAATACATGGCCTGAATGTTAAAGATCATACCATAAAAGAAATTTAAAGAGAAACAGATAACAAATAATAGTATATATCCTTAAGGTTTGCTGAGTGTTTTAAAAATATCATCTCATTTGATCCTCACAGAAACCTTGGGAGATTGGTACTGTTATTATCCCCATTTCACAGAGAAGAAAATTGAGGCAGACAGAAGATAAGTGGACTCACCTAAGGTTACACATCTAGTAAGCCTCTGAGGGCATCTGAAGAGTCTTTCTGACACTAGGTCCAATGTTCCATCCACTGTGCTACCTAGGATTCATATGTCTTTTATACTTGTGGGTAAGGAATGAATTCTTTCTTAACCAAACAAGAGATATGGAGGCAATTATAAAAGATAAAAATAAATAATTCTGATTATGTGGAACTGAAAAGCTTTTACACAAACAAAATTAATGTTTCTATGATAAGAAAGGAAGCAGTGGAATGTGGAGAAAAAGTTTCTATCAAGTATCTCTGACAATGGTTTGATATCCAAGACAGATAACTAACAAATATGTGTGTGCATATGTATATATACACATAAATGTCTGTGTATATGCTCATATACACACGTGTATATATGCATACATACAGTTATATGTGTCTATGTACTTATTTACATAACCAAAAGACATTCTCAAATTTTAAAAAAGTGGTCAACGTGTATGAACAAACAGTTCTAAAAAAAAATTGCAAGATGTTGGGGAGGTTGGGAAAAGACATGTTCCAAATGCATAATTCATTGTTGGCAGAGCTCTGAATTAGTACCACCATTGTTGAAAATGGTTAATTATCTGAAGAAAGTGAATGAAATGTCCACACCCTTTGACCCAGGGATTTCACTGCTAGGAAAAAGACCCAAGGACATCACTGATAAAAAGAAAGGCTCCATATACATCTAAATATTTATTACCAGCACTCTTTATTGTGGCAAAGAACCATAAACAAAGTAGAAACATACTGACTGGGGAATGACTAAAGGCATGGTGGTATATAAATATAATACTACTTAACTGCTGTGCTATAAGAAACAATGGGCATGATGTATTCAGAGAAACCCATACAGGAACTGATGCAAATTAAAATAAACAGACCAAGGAAAAAATATGCACAAATGACTACAACGATGTAAATAGAAGGGCCAACAATCACAAAATAATTGAAAATGAATACTGTGAAATCGTTTTTAAAAAATAAGTTTGGTCCAGAAGAATAGAAACACTTCCCTTCTTCAGAAAGGTGGGAAACCAATGAGTGTAAAATGCTGAATATAATGCCATTTTTCAATTATTGCTTTTGCTTGGTTTTTTTTCCTCTTACTCTTTAAAAAAAAATCTTTGTTATAAGGGATGGCTCTGTGGGAGGCTGGAGAAGGATGGGTAATTAAGGTGTCATTTTTCTTGTTGTTTTTGTCAGTCATTTCAGTCATTCCAACTCTTTGTGACTGCCCAACTGGGGTTTTCTTGGCAAAACTATTAGAGTGGTTTGTCATTTCCTCCTCCAGCTCATTTAACAGAGGAGGTAACTAAACAAAAAGGGCTAAGTGACTTGTCCAGGGTAATTTAGTTAATAACTATCTTGGGCTAGGCAGATTTTAATTCAAGTTTTCCTGACCCCAGGCCTAGAGCTCTATCCACTATATCACCTACCTGTCCTCCTTGGGAGGCTGGTGGGGGTGAGGATGGAGGTTTAGGCAATGTAAAACTAAAAGATATTAAGAAAAGTTTATTTTTAAATGTTAGATTGTTTAATTCCTCAATGGGAAATGCACTTGTTTTATATCTTGATAAAGTACCTAATACAGCAAGAACTAAGTTACTAAATATCGATGAATAAATAAATGAAATAACATTTTAAAATAAATTCCCAACAATCAAGGGCACAGATTATTGTCTGAAGGATCGACCACCCAATATGGGGCAAAGAGCATGCATAAATTAGGATGAAGCAAGAGAGAATGTGTTAATTGCAAAAAAGATGAGGCAGAGTGCTGTTATGAGAAATCCAAGGAGGGAGTGATTATTTTCACCATGGGTTTAAGGGTGCAGAAAGGAATAGCAGAAAAGACTTCATGGAAGAAACATCACCAGAGTCAGACCATAAAGCAAAGGAGAGAAGGGAGGAAATTGAGGAGAAGATAAAATTCCAGGAATCAGGGACAGTATGGACAGAAGTACAAAGATGTTTGAAGGCAGGATGATAAATTAGATTTATTGCTGCTTTTATGTAAAATAACTTGTACATTTTAATATTATTTGGGAAAGGAGAGGGAGAAGGGAAGGGAATCTGGCTCTAAAGTACCTTATAAAGTGCAAACTTCATTTTTTAAAAAAGCATGAGTCTGAGCCATCTGCTTGACTTGACAGTTTTTTGGCTACTGTATTGTGCCAGCCTTATACTATTTCCCTCAATGGATAAGACAATTTGGATATATTTTCAACTATTTTTTTGTTGGGATTTTTTTTTGGAGAAGGGAAGGCAAGGCACAACTATTTTAATAAATGTGCCCAAACTTCTCTGTGTGTGTTATAACTTCTAAGTTAACACTCTAAAGTGTGTGACATAATGTTACTTAGTTCCTTATGGATCCCCTTCAATTTATAGATAGAACCTTAAATTCTGTAATTATTGATAAGCTAATATTGCCTCAGAGGCATCAGGAAGATAACATATTTAAGTGAGAAATGTTGATGCATTGAAAGAAATGCTTATGAATACAAATTTGAAAAAGAAAAAGATATATAGATTGCATGTTGAACCTGATGCTACGTAGAGCTTTTGACAGAATAAAGTCACCAAAATAATGACTACAGCAAGAGTTTTCTAGATTATTTAGGGAAATTATTGGTGATTCATCATAATAGAAAATCAGAATAAATACTCTAGAGGAGGGAAAAGGAGGGTGCATTTAAGTTCCCTATTATATGCGACAAAATTTATAAGCATTATCTCATTTGATCCTCACAACGACTTTGTGAAGTAAATGTTATTTGTACCCCCATTTTACTGTTGAGAAAACTGAAGTAGGCAGAGGTTAAGTCACACAGAGAGTAAGTGACTGAAGCTGATTTGAACTCGGTTCTTCCTGACTCCTTCCTACCTGCACCACCAGCTGTTTCTACTCCAGTGTATCATAATAAGAAAAACTCAGTTATGTAAGAATTTGTAATTACAAAGAATTTTTCTATACATTCATTTAATATTAGAAATTAAGACATAGCACAACTATTATTATTCCCAATTTATAGAGAGAGGAAGTGAGAGAATCTTTGAGTGAGAGCTTTGCCACATTGATTAATAATAATTTAAGGTAATTATTTGTAGCAAAATGGGGAGTTTAGGGGAAGCACCCATATATAAACTGAGTACTTAACTATACCAATGTGTTAACTTGGGGTCAGGAGGCTTTGGGTTCAAATTCTACCTCTAACTTCAACTACTGGCATATCACTTAGCCTTTCAATGCTCCCCAAGTAACTCTCTATGGCAGGGGTTCCTAACTTTTTTTCCCTGCAATGGACCCCTGTGACAATCTAGTGAAACCTACAGACCTCTTCTCAGAATTTTTTTGAATAACTCAAGAAAATGCTAAATTTCAGTTAGAGGTTAGAAAAAAATTAAAATGTAATTTTTCCCCATCCAAGTTCTTGAACCCCTTATCTACAAACCAGTTAGGAAGACCATGGATGCCTGGTTAAGAACTCCTGGAAAGCTTCTCTGAATCAAGGGAAGAAGTTTCTACTCAAACAGCTTGACCATTCCAAAGAATTTACATATCTAGACCACCCAATTTCTATATAAATAAAACACTACCAGGAAGCCCTTAATCAAAGACTTTGATCAAAAATGTTTTGGAACACTCATATATCTACAAGCTCAAAATCTTTCTAATGGTTATGGGATTTGAAGATCTTCCATGCCCCTTGAACTTGCTGACATAGCAGGAAGGGGTGGGGCAAGAGGAAGTAGGAGCCTGACTGTAGGTGGCGGCAGTGGCAGCGGCAGCAACAGTGGGGGCACAAACTCCTCTTTTTTTGAGTCAGTCAGAATTTCTGCTAAGGACTGCTGGGGATGGAAACTGCGGGGGGCCAGAGCTGCTGGGAGCAGCTACATGGACGCTGAGCAGTTGCTGTGAATGAGGAGAGGAGGACCTTTGCCTGAGGTAGCCTGTTCTTTTTTGAAGGCTTGAGAATGTGGGCATTTACTACATTAACTATGAGTACCAACTTCATAACTACTGTGACGGCTTTGACTGTCTGGTTTGGGGACTCAGTTTTCTGGTATTTGAATAAATGTTCTAGCTTTGTCCCCCATGTAGAGAGCCTGGTATATTTTGTGATTAATAACCATATCAGCATATTTATAGCTACCGTAGGCATTGTGAATATTGCATTGTTGATACAACCTTTTAAAAGAAGACATTTGTTTTTAGAGTGCACCCATCAACATCCAGAAGACAGAAACTGTTTGGGGGCTCTGGGAATGAAACGACACAACTGATGCTGTTTAAGGTGAAGTACCACTGTCTGTATTTGGGTCAAATATTTTCATTAAGCAGCCTTTAGTACACTTGATAACAGTTACCTGTTCATGATTTGTCACTCCTTCAAATCAATCTACCTACTCACCAGGCAAAGCTCAATAGTGAAAAGCTAACGCAGGGCGGGGGGGGGGGGAGAAAAAAAATGATTGATTTGACTGGCTGTATATCTGAAAGGGACCTTAGAAATCTAATCCACCACCTTTATTTCACAGGTGAGGAATTAATTTGAGAGAGGTGAAGTGACTTCCCCCAAGTCTGAGTAATAACTCAAGCAATTTGATTCCAAATCTAGTGTTCTTTCTTTTAAATATAACTGAATTTCCTATTTTCAGACAAAATATTTGGGGCATCTTAATGATCACAAAGTATATTTTAGGGCTATTGTGTAGCTGTCTGTAACACAGATCTTTGATTAAATGAACAGCAGTATGTTATATTACAGAGGTATTAAACTCTCCCCGAGCAAGGATCTCAAGTGGAGCCCAAACCAGATTAAAATATAACTGGGATTGTTGAACAAAATAAATAAAAATATAACACAGATGATGCTAATCTGTAGTGTTCTAATTCAAAATGCAGCCCAGAAAGATGTGCTTCTATTTGTCTGACACCACTGCTGTCGTAGCTAGAACACTGGGCCTGGAATCAGAAAGACCCGAATCAAATCCTGCCTTAGATACATAATAGTTATACAACCTTGAGCAACTCCCTTAAAATTTCAGTGTTTCAGTTTCTTCATCCACAATAATAATTGCCCCTAACTCACAAGGTTGTCAGAGGATCAAATGAGGTAATATACATAAAGAACAATGAGCTAGTGTTAAATTCAAAGTTCAGTAATACATACTAAAACCTAATTCAACTTTATCCTGTTTCCCTTCCATAGGGATAATAACAGTTAAGAGCCTTGGCCAAACATTTCTTAAGATGCTTCAGCTAATTTTCTTCTACTCCCATTCAATCTTTTAATGACAGCTTGAATGGCTACTTAAATTACGCTTATGCATGGTAATGAGAAATCCAGAGGAGTTTGGCTGCTAGAATTAGAGGCAGTTGGTGATGTGGATAGTGCTGAGCTGGAAGTCAGAAAAGCCTAGACTCAAATCCTACATCAGATAATCATCTTCATAGGCAAGCCATAACCTCTTCAGACTGAGTTTCCTCATCTGCAAAATGCGAATAATAGAAACACCTAAAGGTTTCTTACACAATACAGACAAAGTGTAAATAAATAATATTATAAATTTATATTTATATATTTATATTATAAAATTATAAAATAAATAATAAGTAAATAAATGCTAGCTATTATCATTAGAGTAATCATCAAATTTCAATCTGACATGAAATTCATATTTCAATCTTCTTCTAGAATAGTTCTAATTAATATACTAACCAATCAGCAATATTCCTTTGGAAGGATAATGTCTCATTCTGCTATGAAAAAGAAACTTCTACAAAGGGCTGCTCCAATCTCCTACTCCTTTGAGATAACTACAAAACACAGAAGTAAACATCAAAATACATTTTACTTTGAATCAATTATTTTCTGAGGATTGTATTCCAGGATATTCACTTGACTGGACAATAAAACACACACACAAAAATGCCAAGACTAACCAAAAAGACAAGATTAAGGTCCCTGGGAGGAGAAGGAAAAGAGTTTAAAAACATTCCAGTTTTTCTCTTAAGGGAGAAAAATCACTCTTTAAAAGACAAACTATCCAAAGGACTCCAGCCAGTTTTAGTTAGCCTATTTGGTATGCTAAATGCATTCTGGGACATGTTAAGATTTTGAACAAACAAGAAAGAATATTGAAGACTACTGTTTTCCAATATGCTTCTTAAAAGCTAAATCACCTTCTCAATAAAATAAAAGGTTTCAATTTGTGAAAACTTGATGCTGGCATTTGAGTAACTTGATTTTTTTTAAGCTTTCAAATACGTTTTTCTTGTTGTTACTTGCTCCAAAGACTATATTCTTTCTACATTGTTTTATAAAGAAAACAGTAATTTACTTCGACAATAAGTGATGATACCTGTCACTTACAATAAAAATGTATGGTTTCTGGGAGAGTCAAAAAGAAAGTAGAAGACTATAAACAGAAATCAAAACACACCCAGGCTTACTCAATGGGACTTTTCAACAACAGATTATCTTCCCTTTCCTTTCCCTATACCAGCTCCTAAAGTAGAGCTTACCTATTAAGTGAAATCACAGACATTAAATGCTTTTGGATTATGCCCCTCATGAATATACATATTTGAGTAATTTCTTGGTATTAATAACATTCTGAATATAGCCTAAAAGAAAATACTTGTCTTAATGTTAAATTCTGTCCTGAAGTTTTTGTTTTAATTCACACACATACATTCCAAAATTAAAACTATAATATTTATTTACTCTACAAACTTGCATCATTTAAAAAAAAAAAGAAAGAAAACTACTATTTCATACAGTGTTCTAAGGAAAACTTGACATCATTATTTAATATGACAACTGCTGATTAATAAATAAAACATTGCCCAGGGTGAATAAACTATGCCAAATAAAAGGGTTAAAGTGCTTATTTCTCAGGTTCCTCATTATCTTCTGTGAGGAAGACAGGATGGTTAAAATATTTTGTAGACATTAATTTAAGCCACATAGTTGCAAAGCAGAATTATATTTTTCATTTCATTTTTACCTACCTGAAATTTTTATTAGTCAGCCACCCAAGGCAATATTTTGAGAAAAGCACTTCTTTGTAAGAAAACAGTCCCAATGGTATCAGATTACTTTGGCACAGAAGAGGGAAAGAGAATTTTTGGAGTGATTATAGACAAAATTAATTATGAAATTATGTGTAAAAGATGAACAATAAAAGTAGAAACTAAAGAAAACATGAAATAAGGAAAGAATGTGAAAAAACTGGAAAAACCAGTTTGCTATTCTTTCTTGTTTCTGAAGGACCTGAGTGTCCTCATTTTCAGGCTTTGTAATCTATTTCTTGGTAGTCAAACTGATAATTGAAGAAATGTAAAAAATATCATCTTAATGAATTGTACGACTTTATCACCAAAAATAAAATAAAACCTGCAACAAAAGGAAGTCAAGAAATATGACTATTTGAATTACTCTGTAAAAGTAAGAGGGATCCCTCCTCCTCGGAAAAAAAGACAAATAAATATAAGAGACAATTTTGTTTTAATCTCTGAAATTTCTATTTAGATAAACATTGCATTTGATCAGCATTTTTTGTTTTTATTTCTAGTGTACATCTACTATATTGCCTAGTACTGTACCAGACAGACACTTCAGAATACAAATAAAACTATAAGACAGTTAGACAAGCATTGTCATCAAAGAGAAATCATAATGTAGTGCAAAGAGTGACTCCATTTCAAAGGACTTGGGCTCCAATCCACACTGTGCTACCTACTATCTACAGACCTTTTCACTTAACCTTGCTGGTCTTCAGTTTTGATCTTTAAATAAAGAGGTATGCACTTGATGACCTATAATGTCCCTTCTAGTTCAAAATCTATATTCCTTTTTATCTTTGCTAAGAATTAAAAAACTAGTTGGGGAGAGCAGATTAATACAGGAACAGTCAGAAAAAAGATACTATATAAATGTTGTCATATAGTGGAGAATATAACTTAGTAAATGAAAATATGTTTATTAAGTGCCAGCTATGTGTCAGGCACTATGCTAGACATTACAAATATAAAAGTGACAGTCACTGGTACATGATCCTGATTTTTTATCTTCTGCTCTAAATGCTGTTTATCTGACTCTGTCTGACTTTTCTGACATTTCTCATCTCTTAAAGTTGATATCCAATCCACACTTTCATGCACATTCACATGTGTACAACAGTGTTCTCTCTTATGCTCTACCAGTGCCCATTAGGTACACATGGTTTCCTGTAGCAGCTGCTTGGCCCTTAATAAAACCTTGATGACTGCACAGTTCTTTAAGTTCAACTGAAATGGTACAAAGTTCTGTCATGTGAACTTTATTATTACTGAGCAGATCTTCACTGTTGCTATCTGAAGAAAGGACATCTCAGTGGAGCAATGATAACCCAAGATGAACAGAATCTAAACATTGTTCTGGGGATTTCACACATTGCTCAATTCAATTCCAATAAGATTCAATGTAATAAGCTTTTATTAAGAAACTTCTTCCTACAAAACAATGTGCTAGACTTTGGAGATACGAAGACACATGAAACAGTCCCTAACATAAAGGTGTTTCCATCCTAAAGAAAGGATATGATAAGTACAGAGATAATTAAATACACAATAATTTTAAGAGGCAAGGAGCACTAACAGTGTGGGGGAATCAGTAAAGGCACCACACAGGAAGTGCTGATCCTCAAAGGAAGCCGGACACCCCTAAAGAAAGTAAGGAAATACTGCATTCCAGAAATGGGTCCTGACTTGTACAAAGGCATGAAAAGAGGAAATAGAATGTCAAGTTTAAGGAATAGTTAGTAACCAAATCTGGCTAGAACCTAAGTGTATGAGGAAAATAATATGAAATATGTCTGGAAAGGTAAGTCATGGTCAGATTATTCAAGTTTCAAATCCCAGACTAGATTGCCTGCATTTTATCCCAAAATTAGTGGGGAGCCACTGAATATTTTTGAGCAAGGAAGTGAAATGTTCAAACCCGTGCTTTAGGATATTATTTCGGCAGTTGTGTGCAAGATGCACTAGACTGTGGAAAGGCTGGAAGAAGGGAAACTTGTAAAGGGAAACAAGAGAGGACAGAACACAGGTGACAAAATTGGAAGGACAGGAAAGGATGCAAGGACCAGAGCTTACTGTGAAGATGAGAAACAGGAATTCTGCTTACTTCACTCTGTATCAATTCATATAGATCTTTCCATGTCTTTTAAAAATATCTCTTCCCTCATTTCTTACAGTATAAATGCATTCCATCACATATATACCACAACTTAATCAGCAATTCTTCCATTGATAAGCATCACCTTAGTTTCCAGGTTTTTTGCCACCACAAATATAACTACTACAAATATTTTTTTGTAAATAAGGACCTTCCCCTCTTTCTTTGATGTCTTTTGCATGTAGATCTAGTTGAGGTATAGCTAGATCAAAACATACTGTTCAGTGACTTTTTGTGTAAAATCCTAAATGTCTTCTAGAATGGGTACCATTCCACCAACAGCGATGTGCCTCTTTTAGCACAACCTCTCCAACATTTACCATTTTTCTTTTTGGTATCTTTGTTACCCTGAATCATGTGAAACAGAATCTCAGAATTGCTTTCATTTGCATTTCCAATGCAGAGTGAAGTAAGCAGAACAGAACAATGTATACTATAGTACAACATCAATATTATAATGACTCTTATAAACTGATGAATAGCAAAATTAGCATAACCAGGATAACAATATATAGAATAACAAACACTATAAAAACAAACAAATTTGAAAACAGTTAGAATTATGATCAACAAAATGACCTTTCATGATTCCAAAGAACTAATGATGAAACATCCTATTACATAGACATTGTAGATTTAAAGTACAGAATGAAATACATACATATGCATGCATGCATGTATATATAATTTGGTTACAGCCATTGAAGGAATTTGTTTTGTTTGACTGTGCATATTTGTTATAAGAAATTTTTCTTTTTTTTCCCTAATGGGGTAGAAGGTAAGAGGGAGAGAAAATAATTACTATTAATTTAATGTTACAAATGAGAAATATCTAATGTATTTTCAGATAATATCACTGCATTAATAGTTTTACTTAAATGTTTTATTGTGTTATAAGAGACCTTTCTTATGGGAGCAATTTGCAACTGTACTGTCAAAATATCAATAAAACTTAATGTTAAGAAAAGAAATAGGAGTAACAGCAGTAATGTGTGGAAGAAATAGAAGGATGTAATGATAAAAGAAAGAAATTTCAGAGTTCAAGTTCATGAAGGTAGCCTAGTTATCTATAAGGGTGATATCTAAAATATGACTACCTCTATGAGTGGCTGAGATGGAGTAAAGATATAAGTAATAAAAGTTCAGAAAGTTGATGACCTGAAAGGCCAGGATGTTTGAGGGGACTTTAAAATATATTTTAAGCCAGCCAAGTATGAAAGCAGAGGTTGAGGTACAGAGATAGATGAAACCTTTGAGAGGCACTGTATATAGGAGGGCCCAGTATACGACTGAAGCAAAGATCTGAACCAACGTGACACAAATGGATGGAGTAAACTGCAAAGAAAGGATGTTCAGTCATAGTGGGAAAGGGACAAGATGGAAGTAGAAACAGGGAGCAAGATGTATCTCCACTCTTCATAGTCCAGTGTGTTGTAGTCATGGTAGGAAGATCATGTATGTATTGGAGTTCTAGAATTGAAGAAGAGGTACAAAGATGTAGTCTGTCTTCCAGGGGGAGTTAGGTTTTTAGGAGTACCATAAGATACTCTCTAGACACAACTAAATTGCACTATTTTTTCCTGCATATGGATTTTCTCTTCCTGGAGGTAATTCACAAGAAGCATAATAGATCATTATAGTTTGGGGCATCCTTACCCCTTTATTTTATTTTTTTAAAGCAATTGGGGTTAAGTAACTTGCTCAAGGTTACATGGTCAGTTATTTTGTGTGGGCACAGAGTATCTGAGGCCAGAACTGATCCCGGGTCTCCTGACACCAGGGCCGGCGCTCTTACTCACTGTGCCACCTGGCCGCCCCATCCTTACCCCTTTAAAATACTGTTCAATGTCTAAAAATTGTTGTATAAATGATTGAACTCATGAAAATCAAAGATATTCTGATCCTGAAGGAGTTACAAGATTATTGCCAGACTTTATAAGTGTTGGCTATGTATTTAAGATACCATTTTTTATTCAATGTTCTAATGTCTCTGTGATTTCATCAAAGTAGGTACAATCTCTATTGATAAATATCAAAACCTATCAAGTCTTTCTTGTCCTATTTGACTTTTGTGTATGTCTGCCCAAAATTCTCCACAGGGGACCCTCCCAATATACTAGGCATGTTCCTCTAAATTTCTTGACATTGTGTGACTACCCATACAACAAACAGTTGTTCCACTAATACATCATTTTCATCAAAATGACATTGTTTTCCACTTTTATATGATGCTAGCTTTTTATAGCATACTAGCTCAGTATAAGAACCTCTGTATATTCTGCATACTTCTTCATTGATAATATGCTGCAACTAACTCATGCCTACCATATGTGACCATCAAGTCTAGATATCTGAGTAACTAACTATCTAAATTATGGAATTCTACATCCACTCATATAGCACCCATACAGAATAACGATGTTTTTTTTAAAAAGATAAGCTTTTGTTCAGGAAGAAATTTGGGGTTTCTTTGTACAACTTCCCAAAGAAAATCTGTCTGCTCTCCTTCCCCTAGTCAAACCCAGGTTCAGTTCACTTCCCATCCTTAGCCTGTCAAAGATATGTGCACTGATATAGCAGTTCTATGGGCTAGTTATCCAACAACATATCATAATCAGTAAAATGGGCATTCTGTATCTACTTAGTTTTATCTTTTGAATGATTAAAGATATCATTTAAGATGCTTTATAAAATTTCAGGGTTTTATTTGATCAGCAGAATGCCATTTGCTAACAGGAGCATCTGGAGAACTTCATCATCTACAAAGAATCCTCTTGCCTTTGGACATCCTCCATGACATTAGAAAACACCTTTGGCAAGCATATATCTCCCTGTATCATGCCTACTTTAATATCAATAGAGAACTAATTACACACTATTACATTTAGCTCTGTGGTTAGATCTTTCAAGGAATCTTTTGTGATTAACATATTCATGGAATATATCTATCTTATTGAAAGACAGCCTTTAAGGTAACATTTTACTTGATCGAATAAAATGTTTTTTTTATAATCAAGAAGCAATAACAGTGGGATGCTATGCTCTCTGAACCTTTTAGTCAACCATGACTATAAAGATGAAGTATCCAATAAAATATCATTTGCAAAAGGTCTTCCTATTCCATTCTCATGCCTTAAGCAAGGATACCCTTGAGGTTTATTTTTCATAAAGATTCATTCAATAGAGATGGTAAAGTAGGAATGCTGATATTCTTTTAATTTCCTTGGTTATTCCTCTTTCAAATATGTTAAGAAAATTGTGTCACCTACATCATAGATCACTTCTACATATGTTTGGTTTAGACCAGTTGCTCTTAGTCTATATTAAGCTCTCTCATTCACTTAAACAAAGAAGAGTTTTATCTATAATCCATAAGCTTTTGGCCACACTACTTTTTTATTTTTTTCTGAATTATCTTTAACATAAGTATGAGACTTCCCATAAATTCTAAGTATTTGACCTCTCTTTTTTCTAACTCTGAACCACACTTTGCAATATATTTTTTACCATCCTCTCTGATGTGCACATTTAAATTAAGTCACCAAATATTAAGGAATAGCTTGATTTAAAAACTTTTATTGAAGTCTCCATAATATTGTCTATAACAGATGTCGATGCATGGGCTATAATTGTCTTCATGGTGGTCCCTTTATAAATGTTCCTCATAAGCACTGCAATATGAGATGATTTACTACACCATTAAATAATGTTTCTTGTTGCCTTTTGTACACATATGGAAAAAACAATAGCTGTGAAATTGGTAATTGATACCCCACTTTATTCTGTATCACTTAAATATTATTGATTGAGAATTGTATCTAATCACTGGAACCAGTACTTACGGATTAAAGTTAGATTTAACTATAGGCTTTAGTAGTAGAGTTGGTTAGAGTTTAGCTCCCTTATCCCTTTGGGCTACAGCTTGGACTCAATCTATCTTACCCAGGAAGTGAGAAGGGGTGAGAAAGAGAATGAGTCTACCTGGTCCTAAGATGTTCTGCCTGGTCGTAAGTCTAGCACCAGATCGCTCTGGTGTAGGGGGTTCCCTGACATGGGACTTTCCAGAGAAGGTTGTTCAACTCTGTGTTTTCTCCATTGTCACAAGTACTGGATATCCCCTCTTATAAGTCAGACCAGATGTAAGCCTGTCCTTTCTCCATAAGCCCACCCTTACCTCTGATATAGACCAAATAATCTTACTTTAGTTTTCATCACAACACTGTATTAAAAAGGCTACTCTGGCTATCAGAGTAATAATAGCCTTGTCTATTAGAAGGATCCATGCATCCCATTAATTAGCAATTTATAATCTTGCTAATAAACTTATCATGCTTTGAACTGTGTCTCAGTTTCTCTTTATCACACATTTTTATCACCACATAAGCTAATCTCTTTATTTTCCTCTCCAAGGAAGTTTTTTCATTTAGCTGCAACTTCCTTCTGTCTCCTACTTTCATTTATAAAAACAATATCAAGATTAACATGAATCAGCTCCTATAGTAATATGCCTACTCAATGGTCTCTGAAAAAGGATATCACATTTAAAGAAGCAAGAGCTAAGTTAATGTTTATAGATCACCTAAAATTTTTGTGATTATTGGCATTCTCCATTTTCTTTCCCTTCCCCCAATTCTGTCACCCTCACTGCAGAAATGAAAAGGGCTGCATAAGACTGAAAGTCATTAGAAAACCATGCTGACTGGGTCCACTATAGATTTGTGCTCCATAATCTCAATTGGTCCCTCATGGATGCAGGACAATCTTTTTACAACTCAATAGATTAACTAGACCACACACCAATGTATCTTTTACAAATTTCTTTAAATTTCCCATGACTCACCCTCCACCAACCCTTTCAACATATTGCCTCACATTTTAGTGTAAACAGTGTAGCCCTTTGCTGAGAGTTCCCTCCAACCCCGTCTTCCTCATCTCACTTCACTCAGATGCCTTCTGCCACTGTTTAGACTCCTTCATCCCTGTCTCACTGAAGAAATGGCACTTCTTCCCAGGATAGCCCTCTTTCTACATGCATAAGTGTATTTATGTTATTATTATATTAAGTATATTCTATTCCATCTTATCCAGCAGTTTGCCCCTTTATCATCCCTACTCTCTCACTAATCTTTAGTTTCTCTCAGACTACTGATTGCTCTACAAACAAATCCATGTCTCCCCCATCCTCAAGAAACACTAGATCCATCCGTCACCACTAGCTATCATACTATATTTCTCCTCCTTATTGTGGCTAAATTTCTAGAGAAAGCTATTTATTATCAATTCCTTCACTTACTTTTCCTCTCACTCTCTTCTTAACTCTCTGTAATCTGTTCCAAAATCATCACTCAACTGACACTGCTCTCTCCAAAATTACCAATGATCTCTTAATTAACAAATCTAATAAACTTTTCTCAATCCTCATTCTTCTAGAACTCTATGCAGACTTTGACACTGTCAATCACCATCTTCTCCTCGACATTTTCTTCTAAGTTTTCATGGCACTTCCCTTTCCTTTCTTCCTACCCCTCTGACCCTTCCTTCTCTTGTGTGTTTTTTTTTAAAGCAATCGGGGTTAAGTAACTTGCTCAAGGTTACACGGCCAGGTGTTTCTGGGTGGGTGCTAAGTGTCTGAGCCCGGGATTCGATCTCCAGGTCTTCTCAACACTGGAGCCAGTGCTCTTACTCGCTGTGCTGCCTGGCCGCCCCTCTCTTGTGTTTTTTGCTGGATCTTCCTCTAGCATTAACAATGGATGTCCCTCCAAGACTGTCAAATCCTTTTCTCATTTCCCTCTATATTATTTCACTTAGTGATCTCATTAGCTCTCATGGACTCAATTATCATCTCTATGTTAATAATTCCCTGATCTGTTTCTCCAGCTCTAACCACTCTCAACCTCATCCGACTTCTCCAACTGCCTAATAGGCATCTCAAACTGTATTTCCTGCAGTGACCTTAAACTCAACCTCTTCAAAACTGAACCGTTATCTTTCCCTATCAAGCCTTAACTTCTTCCTAATTTTCCTATTATTATTGAGGGCACCACCATCATCAACCTAGGTGACTCGTCACTCTTTCACTCCTCGTATCCAATGGTTGCCAAGGCCTAGCTATTCTATCTTTATTCTATGCCTCTTCCTCTTCTCTAACACTTCCTTCACCCTAATACATGCCCTCATCACCTCATGCTGCTAGTTGGTTTCCCTGTGTCATATCTTTCCTCTCTACAATTAATTCTTCACTCACCTGTCAAATTGATTTTCCTATTAATTCTAAATTGGTCTGGCCATGCCACCCTCCCATTCAATAAACTCCAATGCTTCCCTAACATTTCCAAATATAAAATTCTCTGCCTGTCCTGGAAAGCCCTCCATAATCTGACCCCTTCCTACCTTCCCAGTCTTCTTATTCTTTACACCTTTGCCCTCCATATACTCTAGGATCCAGTGACTTGAATGCTGTTCCTCAAACAAGACATTCCAGTTCTTACTATAGACATTTTCACTGGCCATACCTCATGCCTGGAATTCTCTCTCTGCTTCCCTGGCTTCCTTCAAACACCAGCCAAAAATCCATCACCTAAAAGAAAGTTTTCTGATCTTCCTAAATTCTAATGCCTTCACTCTGTTGATTACATCTAATTCATCCCACACATATCTTATTTGTAAGCAGTTGTTATTAAATTGTCTTCCCCCTTAGATTGTGAGCTCCTTGCAAGAAGAGTTTGGTTTTTTGTTTTGTTTGAGAATTCTGTTTTCTGAGGAGAGGATCCTGGGAAGATATCAGAGTAGGTCAGAAAATTCCAAGCTCCCAAGATTTTCCCCCACAAAAGAGTTAAAATAGCACCTTAGGGCAAACAAAGTATAGATGGAGATAAATAAGAATAGGGGCACAACTGGGTCTTCCTGGGATAAATGGAGAAGATCCAAAGAAAAAGTCCAGTATGAGGTGTGGTCCCAGTGAAGAGCAAATACCTCCAGGCTAGGGTCAGCCTTAAGAATAAGTAGAAAGCCCTGAAGTTAGTTGGTTTGAGAGGCAGCCTCAACCCCAGTCCCAGGAACTTTTACATACTACCAAAGGGAGGGGACTTGGGCATTTGAAGCTAGGAAGATTGAGTGAACTTATGCTGATAAAGGTTGTTACAAAAATTAAACTATTATCACAACAAATGCACAGGCAAAGGAGAAAAAAATCAAACCACAGGAAGCTATTATGGGAATAGAGATGACTGGAAATCATCTTCAGAGGAGGATATTAAAGTAAAGAAACCCCCAAAGAGTAAAGTCAAATGGTCACCTGCCCAAAAATAATTCATAAAAGATCTTTTAAAAAGACTTTAAAAAATCAATTGACATAGGCGGAGTCAAGATGGCAGAGTAGAAGCAGGACCTCCCTGCTACTCTGGCTTCCACCTTCCCCAATCCATGTAAAAAGGGGACTCTAAACAAACTTTCAAGCTGCAGAACCCACAAAATGACACAGGGAAGCTAACTTCCGGCTCAGGAATAGGCCAGCACAGCGCTCTGGGAGCCAAGCTCAGCTCCACACTGAGGCTTTAGTCCCAGGGAGGGCCTGACCAGCTGCCAGCCAGAGGGGCTCCAGATCAGCAGCAGCTGTAGCCCGTTCAGAATTATCAACAAACAGATGCGAAGGACAAAGTGAGAGGTCAGTGCAGTGTGGACTTTGGGACCCAGTAATTGGGAGTGTGTGGCTTTTGCCCCCAGGGCGATAAGCCGCTGAGACACCAGCACAGCCAGCCAGCTACATGTGGCAGCTTTAGCTCCTGGCCTGCAGAGTGTAGGGGGACCAAGCACCAGTCAGAGGGGTAATCACTCTTGCTTTAACCTGCTTGGATCTGGATTGCAGTCTAAGGTGGAGGTCCTGGGGTATGTGTCCAGCTTGCCAGAGCGTTTGGAGACCTCAGGGAGGGCACCCATCTAATACCTCCAGCAGCTGAGAAAACCCCAGCTTTGGGGACAAAAGCTCCCCTATCTAATGGCAGAGTCTTACTGTGGCAAAAAGCCCAGGGGTCAAGTGACTGAGGGAAAACATGACCAGGCAAAGGAAACAAAGGAGACAGAAGATTCCAACACTAGACTCCTATTTTGGGGACAAAAAGGAGCAAAGCATGAAACAGGAGGAAGACAGTGAAGTCAGAACTCCTGTACCAAAAGCTTCAAAGGAAAATATGAACTGGTTACAGGCCATAGAGGACCTTAAGAAGCAGATAAGAGTAGTGGAGTAAAAATCCGGAAGAGAAATGAGAACAATGCAAGAAAATTATGAAATGAGAGTCAACAGCCTGACTGAGGAAAATTACACCTTAAAAAATAGACTAACTCAAATGGCAAAAGAGGCTCAAAAAGGCAATGAGGAGAAGAATGCCTTAAAAAGTCTAATTTACCAGATGGAAAAAGAATCTCAAAAGCTCAATGAGGAGAATCATTGCTTCAGAATCAGACTGGAGCAAATGGAAGCTAATGACTTTATGGGAAATCAAGATGCTGTTGAACAGATCCAAACAAATGAAAGAATAGAAAGAAGGCAATGTGAAATATCTCATGGGAAAAACCACTGACCTGGAAAATAGATCCAGGAGAGAGAATTTAAAAATTATTGGACTACCTGAAAGCCAGGATCAAAGAAAGAACCGATAAATCATCGTCCAGGAAGTTCTCAAAGAAAACTGCCCTGATGTTTTAGAACCAGAGGGCAAAATAGAGGTTGAAAGAATCCACCGATCACCTCCTAGAAAAGATCCCAAAAAGAAAACTCCTAGGAATATTATAGCCAGGTTCCAGAATTCCCAGATTAAGGAGAGAATATTACAAGCAGCCAGGAAGAAACAATTTGGATATTGTGGAAACACGATCAGGATAACCCAGGATCTGGCAGCTTATACACTGAGGGATCAAAGGGCTTGGAATATGATATTCTGGAAGTCAAAGGAGCTGGGATTAAAACCAAGAGTCACCTACCCAAAAAAAACTGAGTATCATGTTTCAGGGGAAAATATGGTCATTCAGTGGAATAGAGGACTTTCAAGCAATCTTGCTGAAAAAACCAGAGTTGAATAGAAAATTTGACATTCAGATACAAGAAGCAAGAGAAGCATGAGAACATAAACAGGGAAAAGAAATCATAAGGAACTTATCAAAGTTGAGCCATTAACATTCCTACATGGAAAAACAATAATTGTAACTTATGAAACCTTTCTCAGTAGTTGAAGGGAATAGAAATATATATGTGTGTGTGTGTGTGTGTGTCTATATATGAGAGTATATGGGCATATGAATACACATGTAAATGTGTGTATATATGTTTATAGGTATACATAGAGGGCACAGGACCAATTTAACAGGAAGGGATAATACTTAAAAGGTGAAATTAAAAGGTGAGAGAGGAATATTATGAGAGGAGATGGGGAGAGACAGAACAGGGTAAACTATCTCATATAGAAGAGGCAAGGGAAAATGGTTACAATGGAGGGGAAGAACAGGAAGGCAAAAGGGAATGGGTCAACCTTATTCCCATTGAATTTGGCTTGAGGAGGGAATGAAATACACACTAAATAGGGTATCTCACCCTCCAGGAGAGTAGGGGGGGAAGGGGATGAGAGGGAGGATGATGGAAGGGAGGGCAGGTGGGGGGGAGGGAAGTTGGAAGAACCCACTTTTGAAAAAGGACAGGATCAAAGTAGAGAATAGAACAAGTGGGAGGTGGGATAGGAGGGAGGAAAATATAGTCAGTCTTTTACAATATATCTACTGTTATTGTTTTGCATTAACCACACATGTACAACCTATACTGAACTGCTTATCTTCCCAGTAAGGATGGGTGACAAGGGAGGAAGGGAATGAAACTGGAATTCAAACTTTTAAAATCAAATATATATATTTTGGGGTGGTGGGTAGATGAAAAATGGGGAGAAATTTTGCAATTCAAAATCTGGCGGAAATGAATAATGCAAATCAGAAGTTAATAAAGCATTTGAAAATTTTTTTTAAAAATCAATTGACATGGATGGAAGAAAAACTTAAAAAAAAATTTTTTTAAAGAATAATCCAAGAAAAACAAAAAGAGTATGAAAGGAAAGTCAACCAATTAGAAAAGGAGATCCAGAATCTTAACGAAGAAAATGATACCTTGAAAATTAGAATTGGACAATGTGAAGCCAGTGAAATTATATGAGATCAAGAAATAATTAAACAAAATATGAATAATGAAAAAATAGAAGAAAAGGTGAAACATCAGAAAAACAACAGACTTGTGGAATAGATCAAGAAGAGAAAATATAAAAATAATCAGACTAACTGAAAGTTATGTTCAAAAAAAGTATCTTGACACAATAATACAAGAAATAAAGAAAATTGTCCTAAAGTATTAGAAAAAGGGGAGAAAATAGAAATAGAAAAAAATCCATCGATCACCACTTAAAAGAGATCCTATGAGGAAAATTCATTCATAGGAATATTATAGCCAAATTCCAAAACCCCCAGTTCAAGGATAAAATATTAAAAGCATCAAGATTAAAGCAATTTAAATATGATGGTGCCACAATTAGAAATACACAAGACCTAGCAGCAGAGACATTAAAGGATCACAGATCTTAGAACTCAATATATTGAAGAGCAAAAGGACTGGAATTCCAGCTAAAAATAACACACCCAACAAAGTTAAATATTATCCTGAATGAAAAAAAAAATGGACAGTTGATAAACTCTCAGAATTTCAAGACTGTTAAAAAAAAATCCTTAACTTAATAGAAGATTCAACATATACGAACCAAGAGAAATATAAGTTATATACCAAAGACTGATTATAAAGGATTCCTAAGGACAGACTATTGACTTTTTACATATATAAAATATATGTCTAAGATTCTTATTAATAACTGGGTAGGTCATAAGAAAGATTAGGGTAAACTTCAGTATAATATGAATTTAAAAGGTAAAACCATTTAGGAACAGCTAAAAAGAGTAATTACATAAATGAGGTACAAAAGGAAGAATTGATACAAAGGAATTAGATGGGGAGAAGGACTGGTAACCTAGTTTCATCTGGAATGGGTTTAAGAGGGAATAATACATATGTATTTAGAAGAGTATAAAAGTCTTGGGAGAGGACAAGGGAGGGATCTTTAGAGGGGAGGGTGAGGGAATGGGTAAAAGGGGGGTATAGAAGGGTGTTTAGATTTATGGGAATGAGAGGATAGGGGATGGATATTTAGAGTAGGCAAGTAATAGGAGGGCAAGGTACTGAGTAGAAGCAAAGAAGAAGAGACAGGAGGGATAGGAAACAGGAGATACACACAAACATAAAAGAAAGATCAGGAGTAGAATATGTTCGGGAAAGTATATGTCTATATATATATATATATGTCCATGTATATAGCTATAGCTATAACTATAGAGAAACATATCTCAACTTTCTTGTAGCCTTCTGGGAGGGGGGTGGCAGGAGGGGAAAAAAGAACAAAGTTTAAAAAGTGCACAGCAGAGAACAAAAAAAAAAAAACCATGTCATGTGCATAGCAGAACATAAGAGAAGATTCAAAATATGTAACAATAAATTTATACCTGTCATCACTTTAGAAACACCATAACAATGGGGTGGCTAGGTGGCACAGTGAATAGAGCACCAGCTCTGCACTCAGGAAGACCTGAGTTTAAATCCGGCCTCAGACACTTAACACAAAAAACTAGTCATGTGACCTTGGGCAAGTCACTTAACCCCAATTGTCCTACCTTCCCCCCTCCAAAAAACAAAAAACTAAAAAAATTTTTTAAATAAATAAATAAAATAAAAAAGAAATACCATAACAGAATGAAATTTTCCCTAAGGGAAGTGAGTTTTGTTCTAATATTATGAAAAAGTAAGAAGAGGATTATTGAGAGATTTTGACTGCAATCTTGAGACCTGAATGTTGAGACTGTATCCACAACTGACAAGTCAACAGTAGCAGTGATTTTTTTTTGCATAACTAAAGTATTATAGCTCTTTATGCCTTTGTGTTATTGTTAATTATACTATTCATAAATTTTATAGACAGTAACTTTAACATATTTTTAAACCTAAGAGATCAGGCATTTAGATAGGTATATATAAAAGTTAAGAACTGCTTATGGGAAAAATATTAATTCAACTTATTAAATAAATTTAACAAACTGGGAATGGCTAGATGGTGCAGTGAATAGAGCACTGGCCCTGGAGTCAGGAGGACCTGAGTTCAAATCCAGCCTCAAACACTTAACACAAAAACTAGCCATGTGACCTTGGGCAAATCACTTAACTCCAACTGCCCTACTTTCCCCCCTCCAAAAAACAAAACAAAAAAAAAAAAAAAACTGGGATGGGAGCTCACAGTTAATTGATTAATTAATAAGAAAAATGAAATTTTAGTAAGGAAATATCTACCCATACTCCTGGATTATGTTAGAACTCAGGATGATGAGAATTAACATGGTAATGATTCAAGTAGAAGGCAAGAGGCTAACCAACCCACCTAGGCTACACAACAAGATAGTGGTCAACTCAAAACGCTGTTACAAGAGTAGCACGTGCTAAATTCCAGATAACTGACAAAGACAGTAAATACTATCAATGTTCAGATGAGAAAGTGTTCATTGATGGCTGAAAAGGTTGAAGAAGAATTCATGGATAAGATGGAACTTGATCTAAGCCTAAAAGGAAAGGAAGGAAACAAGTATTTATTAAGTACCTACTATGTGCCAGGCACTATGTTAAGTACTTTAAAAATATTATTTGATTTGATCCTCACAACAACTTGGTGGTGTAGGTGCTATTATTATCCCCATTTTGCAGTTGAGGAAACTGAGGCACATAGAAATTACATGACTTGCCCAAGGCCACATAGTTAGCATGTGTGTGAGGCCACATTTATATTCAAGTCCTCCTGACTCCAAGCCCAGCATTCTATTTCGCTGTGCCACCTAGCTGCATTGGGGAAAGACTGATTTCAAATATCAGGGAGGACATTACAGAATCTCAGAGAAGAAAAGGATATCTGAGGTCTCTAAGCTAAGCCCTGCTTAAACAATTATTCTCTATATATTAGCTACAAGCTAGTGGTCAACCAGGCTTTGACTAAAGATCTCTGGTAAAGAAGCACCTATTCTACCTTTATCCAGCTTGAATAGATAAATCATTTTTTTTGGACACTGAGATAAATCATCTCTCTATAGCTTTCAACTATTGCTTGTAGTTATACCATCAGGAATCCCCCCCAAAAAAATCTAACCCCTCTTTCACATTATATTCCATCAAGTACTTAAAATATCTATTAAGTCCACATAAGATGCTTAAGATATCTATAATTTGTACACACACACACACACACACACACACACACACAAGTTCCATAAATCCAGGGACTGGCATTTTTTATCTCTGTAACACCAAACATGTGCTCAATTCTTAATTCGTTTAATGGCAGCAAATTATTGTCTTATGCTTTCCCTTCTACCTTGTAAGATTCTTTACTTCCTTAGACATAGCTCAAGCTGTAACTTCTATATGAAAGCTTCCTATCCCCCATCTACTATTTAAATAACTTTAAAATAATGCCTCAAAATAAATTCTGGAGTAGCAAAACCAACAAAAGGACAAGGTGAAACAATTTCCCAGCCCAAAGTAACTTAGAAAATTGACAGGAAAGATCTGTTTCACTGGGGTGAGACTGGAGCACAGTTCAGCATAAGCCATGCCCAAAGAAGCCAGTAGCAGGTCTTAGGGTGGCTGAATGGGCAGTGGAAGCTTCTGGAGCAGACAGTAAGGAGGTCAGACAACTATTCAGAAGAAGAATATATAAAATCTTTTGCTAGAATTAGATGCAGGACTCTTGTCTTGTTGACACACTGTTTTGGGTGTCGTCCCAGGGAAAGAAGCACACTGGAGCACAGTCACAAAGGAGGGGGTACCCTGGTCACAATTCCAGAGTGAAAAGAGTGCTTGTGGCTACTCACAGATCAGACCACAGGCCAGGAGAGCAGTGGCCACACCTCTTCTTAAATCATGGCACCTTAGAAGAACTGAAAATGTACAGAGCCCCAGAATTAGCTCTGAAAACAGCAGCACAAAAAGCCTGAAGTGTGGAAGGTCCCCAACACCTCAGAAGCTGAGCTCAATTTTAACATAAAGTTAAAAGTCAAGAAATAGACTGGAAAATGAGCAAACCAAAAAAAGAACCTGAACATAGAAAGTTACTAAGGTGATAGGGAAGATCAAAACACAAACTAAGATGACAATAAAGTCACAACGGTTGTATGAAAGGCTTCAAAGAAAAATGTGAAGTAGTCTCAGCTTCCTCCCCCCCCCAAAAAAAGAATTTCTGGAAAATCTCAAAAAAAAAAAAAAAAAAGATTTTTAAAATCAAATAAGATAGAGGAAAATTGGGAAAAGAAATGAGAATAACACAAGCAAATCATGAAAAAAAAGGGTCAATAACTTGGTAAAGGAGGTGCAAAATAAAGAAAAAGAACACTTTTTTAAAATAGAATAGGTCAAATGGAAAAAGGGGTATAAAAATCCAATGAAGAAAAGAAATCTTTTAAAAAGCAGAATTTACCAAATAGAAAAAAAAGATGTACAAACATTCACTGAAGAAAAGAACTCCTTAAAAAGCAGAATTGGACAAATGGAAACAGAGTTACAAATACTTACCAAAGAAAATAATTCCTCAAAAATTAGAATTGGTGGCAAAGAATTGGAAATTAAGGGGATGCCCATCAATTGGGGAATGACTAAACAAGTTATGGTATATGAATGTAATGGAATACTATTGCACCATAAGAAACAAAGAGCAGATGGACTTCATATTTACCTGGAGAGACTTATATGAACTGATGCTGAGGGAGAAGAGCAGAACCAGGAGAAATTTGTACATAATTACAGATACAACATATATGTGATGACCAACTTTGATAGACCACACTCTTCTCAGAAATGCAGGGTTATAAGTCAACTCCAAAAGACTCATGATGGAGAAAGATGTCTGCATTCAGAGAAAGAACTAGAAAGAACAGAGTTTGAATGCAGATTGAAGCAAATTACCTGCTCTCTTTCTTTTTCTTGTTTGGTTTTGTTTCCTCTTTCCCATTGTTCATTCCATCTGATACAATCCCTTCTTTATAACATGACTAATGTCTAATGTGAAACTATTTAAGGATCCTATACTTGATTGTATGCTGCCATTGAGGGGGAAGGGGAGAGAGGGGGAGAAAATTTGAAACTCAAAGAACTGGGGAACTGAATCTTATAAACTCAAAGTAAACTAACAAATTAATAAAGACCAAAATAAAAAAAATTAAATTAAAATTAAAAAATATTAGAACTGGGCCTATTGATCTCATGACTCCAACAAAACAAAGTAAAAAAGAATTTTTTAAAAATAGAAGAAAATGTGAAATATCTCACTGGAAAAACAACTGCCCTGGAAAATAGATCCAGGAGAGATAATTTAAGAATTTTTGGACTTCCTGAAGGCTATGATCAAAGAAAAGAGCCTAGACATCATATTTCAGGAAATTGTTAAGGAAAACTATCCTAATATCCTACAACCAGAGGGCAAAATAGAAATTGAAAGTATCTACCAATAACTTTCTGAAAGAGATCCAAAAGTGAAAACTTCCAGAAATATTATAGTCAAATTCCAGAGTCCCCAGGTCAGGATGAAAATATTGTAAACAGTCAGAAAGAAATAATATAAATATCATGGAGCCAAAGCCAGGCTAACACAAGATTTAGCATTAAAGGATCAGAGAGGCCTAGAATATGATATTCCAGAGGGCAAAGGAATTAGGATTATAACCAAGAATCACCTACCCAGCAAAACTGAGTATAATCCTTTGGGGTGGGGGGTGGGGGGAGGCATTTAATGAAATAGAGGAGTTTCAAGCATTCCTGTTGAAAAGACTAGAACTGAAAAGAAAATTTGACTTCCAAATGCAAAACTCAAGAGAAGCTTAAAAAGGAAAAGAGGAAAGGAAAATGATAAGTGATTCAATAAGGTTAAACTGTTTACATTCCTAGATGAGAAGATGATATTTGTAATTTCTAAGAACTTTATCATCATTAGCAATTAGTAAGAATATACATAAACAGAGAGCATGTGGATGAGTTGCCTATGTTGAGGCATCTAAAAAAATAAAATTAAGATATGAGAGTATGTACAAATTTGTACTGAGAAAAGGGAGAAGAGAGAGGTAGAATGGGGTACATTATCTCATATACTTATGTATCCTATTCTAATCATTAGAATGCAAAATGAATAGCTATATCAAAGAATAATTTATTACCTTTCAGAAACTATCTCATTTAGCAAGAAAACCTGGGAAACATTACTTTGGTGCAGTTACATTTTGAAGAATAAACCCAACTAAGAAAGAATCACTGATTTGTGGTAGACAATGGGAGAGACTGTTTGGTTTGGTGGGGGAGGAGTAGCCCAGTATGTTTATGAGATTGGCTAGTTGGAAAGATGGCTGGCACAGATGGGAAAAGAATGGAAGTTTATATGAGACATCAAATAACAGGTCTGTGTTGCATTCAAAATAGTTTCTTTTCTTTTTTTTTCTAATATTATGTTTAGGCTGTTTAGAATGCAGGGAAACTGCAGTGATTCAGTCAAAATACAATTGCCCTATTGCTTTCTTACAAATAAGCAACATACGGTTAAAAGAGGGTAGGCACTCAAGTGATTTACTGATATGGTCAACTAAGACAGAGCTGCAAATGGAATTCATCCTTCATTTTGGGCAAAGACACATCTTCAGTTGTTTTACTGTGCAAAAGTTTCATTGCAGGGGCCTCACTCAGAGCTCTAGAGAAAGCTGCACATACAGGGACCCGTAGTTTTAAGCTTATTAAAGCTTAATAATACAGGGTGTCCCAAAGGCTTCATGCAGTTTTAAACTCACCAAAACTCAAAACTTCACTAAGACTTTTGGGAGACTTTGCATTATTCTTTTCAAATAATGAGGTTACTGGGGTGTTTTGACTCAAAAAAAAAAGGATAACAAATATTAAGAATTCTCAAGGACACAAGTATAAAAGAGAATATTATTAGTTGGTCAGGCTGGTAGGTGGCACAGTGGAGCACCAGGACTGGAGTCAGGGAGACCTGAGTTCAAACTCAGCCTTAGACACTTACTAGCTATGTGACCCTGGCTAGGTCACTTAACCCTGTTTGCTTCAGTTTCCTCATCTGTAGAACAAGCTGGAGAAGGAAAGGGCAATTTGTTCTATTATCTTTTCCAAGAAAACCCCAACTATGGAGTCACAAAGAGTCAGACATCCCTGAAAAGACTGAACAACAATCAGTAATGATTTGAAGAATTTTTTTTTCCTTGGGGCAATTAGGTAATGCAGTGGATAGAGTTCTGGGTAAGGAGTCAGGAAGATTCATCTCCCTGAGTTCAAATCTGGCTTCAGCTGTGTGACTCTGGGGAAGTCACTTGACTCTTTACCTCAGTCTCCTTACCTGTAAAATGAGCTGGAGAAGAAAATGATAAACCACTCGAGTATTTTTGCAAAGAAAACCAACAACATAGCATTGTTTTAAATATGCTCTAATGGTATAGGATAGTTTACAAATTATTTTAATATTTATTATTGATTTTTTACTCAGAATAATATTCTGAGGAGGGTAGTATCACATTTTATACATAAGGAAGCTGTGGTCCAGGGAGGTAAAGTCTCACATTTAGTGCAGAGTTAGTTAGTACCAGAGCCAGAACTCCCATTTTCTATCCACTGCTGTTTGATTGTTATTATTGATAGACTTCACTATTTCATATAAAAACCAGAGAGGAAGAAAAAAGACAGAGAGCCAATCAATGAAAAACTAATTAATATTTTTGTTTTCTCCCTTTACCCAAGCAACCCATCAATGTGGGAACTTTTCCATTTCACTCACCATTTTTTTACAGAATTTTCATATGGTACTGATTGTCCAATCATCCTTCTCCATTTATGCTTAAGTAAATTCTGTTTCTCTTAGCATTTCTTGGCTCAAGTTTATTTCTTCAGTGTTCTTATACCTATGCCCTTGTATTAGACCTTACCTATTTGGCTTCTAGTATATCTTCTCTCTTATATTTAAGATTCCACACATGAAATCTGTTCTATTTTGTCAGTCAAAAAAAGAGAAACTGATGGCTTTAGGTATTACTTTCCAAGAAGCAACCTGCCCATAATGCAAGGTATTGAAAGAGAGATGGCAATTTTGTCCATTTTTTTTTGTCTTAGAAGTTTTATTTCAAAGTACTAAGAACTCTGCTGCTATTGCTTTTAAATGAGCTATACATTTGAGATCTAGCACAAAATGCTTACTAAGTATTAAAAGTATGGATTTTTTAGGTTCAAAATGTTTAATATATGTTATACTACAAAAGGCACAGGCAAAAAATGCATTATTAGAATATAAATTGCAATGGAGATGATGTGGCTAGTAAATCAGGATGCTGTTATTTGTCTTTGAGATGTCAGAATCTATTATAGTAAAAATCAATTCCCCAACTAGAATTTCAAAGAAAGGAGGGGGAGGGAAATTTCCTGAAATAAGAATAGTCTCCTCCCTTGAAAGCACAGCAGTTTTAAGAATAAAACTGTTACCTACCATGGCCCAAGAACAAAGAAATCCTTCATTCTGCCATTTGAAACCAGAAGATTTATGAAGATTTCTTTTTCAAACAACAAAGAAAATTAAAGTCTTCAATGAGCTTTAAATGGAATTTTATTTCTGAAAGTCTAGATGACTAAGATTTTACAGAGTAGGGAGCACAGGAACAGTGTTGAAAGAGGAGGATAAATTAGGAATTAAAATCAAACCCAGATGATGCTGACTCAAAGATGTTAAAATCTCAAAGCTGTTTCTGGAGAACTGCTAGTATTCTATATGCACTAGAGAAATGGCTTGGGATATATAATCTTCTCTAGAGACTGTTAAGAACCAGAGATATATCCTGCCACCCCATCTGCTCAGGGTGACATTTACATTACTATCTGGGAAAATGGTATCTCACTTTCAGCCCTTGTTATATATTCCACCTTAAATCTATTACATTATTGGATGGGGTGACTGCCAGAGGATTCTGGGCAAAGATTGTTTCAAATACAGGAAAGCCCTGAAATTTCTGATATCATCTGAGTGTTAAATGCATAAGAATAACTCAAGTCCAGGATTTTACCCAAAAAAAGTACCTATTGCTTATTGACATTTTTTTTGAAAATTCATAAGAAAAGTCAAAAATTTAAAGAGTGACTGATCAAATTATCCTCTCAACTCTAAGGTTTCCACACTACACCTTATTTTAAAAAGAAATCTTTTGGGTCAAGTCCTTCAAACAGCACATTCCACAGTTTCCCAAATGACTAAATTACACTATTTTATCATTCTAAAGTGTTTGTAGCCTATATTAATTTTGTTGTTCCCTTACCTAATCTATCACATATCTTCTTATGGATATCTTGTGATAGATTTCCATTACAGAATATCTTTTTTTTTTTTACTGACAGATTAACAAACAAGAGTCTTAAAACACTGTAGTACAGAAAAGGAGAAAAAAAAAATCCTTTTTATGAGAGTGGGTTTCCCCTCCCCTAAACAGCCTATCAGACTACTTTGTTTCATCTCATAATTCATAGTGAGTTACATTACCTATATATCTCTAATCTTATTCATGGCTTCAATGTATTTTCCTACAACTGTCCAGCACTATTGACTTAACAATATGTGATTTCTTTCCTGCTTGAGCCACTCGTAGAACTGAGGCTATGAGGGGGGGGGGACGGAAGGAAAAAGGATTGTTTTTTTCTCCTTTTCGGTACTAGAGTGTTTTAAGAGTCTTGTTTGTTAATCTGTCAGTAAAAAAAAAAAAAGATGGGGGGGGGGGGGGGGAAGGGAGGGAGGGAGAGAAGAGAGGGAGGGAGGGAGGGAGGGAGAGGGAGAGGGAAAGGGAGAGGGAGAGGGAGAGGAGAGAAGAGTGAAGAGTGAAGATCTCCTTGTTGCCTACAATTTTCCCCAAACTGATGAAAGAAGAGGTCTGATTCCAGTCCTACCCCTTAAAAGTCTGTATAATTGAACAAAGAGGTTTTTTAAAGTTTGCTACATTTTGTGATTTTACTCTTAATTGAATCTATTTCTTTTTCTTTACTTTTACTTGACTCTTTGCAATAGAAAATGATGCAAACTTTACTACATAAATACACATTAGATACACATGTATCCTCTTGCCACTTCAAACAGATTATTTTTAATACAAAGAAGCTTTATTTAATCATTTTTATGCTACTCATGAAGGAAATAATTAAAACCCCATTGGCCAACAGGTTAACAATTTTATAGTTACCTAAATCAAAGTCTGAGTCTATTTTAAAACAGGACTGATTTTACTTGATGAATCTCCAAAAGTACACTTCATTGAAGAGTACTGGACAAAAGGTTGAATAGATGATCTCTATGGTCCCTTCTCTCTAAAAGTAAATACTTTTACTTTAAAGTACTCAAAAAGCATATTCTAAAACCACTACAATTCTAAGAAATATTGGTGTAAAAGAACACCTATAACACAAAAATCAGAACAGGAAAAGAATCCATGTTGCCCTGATAAAGAACAAGAATTTTTAAAACCATGTCCTCATAAAAGAATCAGTCTGCTTATTTAGCATATAACTATTGAGAAGCTGTGAAAACACATCAAAGTGCTATTTTTCAAGGATTTCCAGACCACTTTCCATAAAACCTATAGTTAAGTGTCCATTGCTTTGTACACTCAAAATATAAGGTCCATTTGTTTGCTTAACCTTTTAAATAAGTACTAAATATCTATTGTGAATGGTAAATAAGAAAACAACACATGCTTTTTTAGCATCTAGCTATGAATTTGCCTTTAGTACTAGGTGTATGTCTCTGAACAAGTCACTTCACATCTCTCAGGCTGTTTCCTGAACTACAAAATAAGAAAAAATCATAGCAACTAACCAATCAAATGAGATAATATATTAAATACTTTGAAAATTAAAAAGCACAAAAATGCTAGTTATTATTGTATTTGACATCTTGTGAATTTCTAAAACAAGGGATTTTCAAAAGACAACATAGTACATGTAAAATTATATATAAATAAAAATTATCTATGGGATATTATATATGTATTATTTAAATTAAGGGAGCACTGAAAAATTTACCTCTCAAATCTATAGATATGGGAAGGATTCATGACCAAATAGGAGACAGAGAGGATCACAGGAGGTAAAATGGATAATTTTGATTACATGAAATTAAAAAGGGTTTGCACATGCAAAACCAATGCAGCCCAAATTAAAAGGAAAGCAAGAAACTGGGGAGAGGAGGATTTTCTAGCAAGTTTCTCTGGTAAAGGTCTCATTTCTCAAAGATACAGGGAACTAAGCCAAGTTTATATAAATAAAGAGTAATTTACCACTTGATAAATAGTCAAATGATATGGCAAGGCAGTTTTCAAAAGCAGACATCAAAGCTCTCAATAGTCAAATGAAGAAATGGTTTACATCACTAATTATTAGAGAAATAAAAATTTTTTAAATTCCAATGTACCACCTCACATCCCCCAGATAGGCTAACGTGACAGAAAAGGAAAATGACAAACACTGAAGGGGATGTGGCTAAATAGTCACAGTAATACACTACTGGTGAAGTTGTGAACTGGTCCAACTATTCTGGAGAATAATTTGGAACTATGTTCACCTTTTGACAAGATCTGTATCACAAAAAGATAAAAGGAAAAGGAAAAGGACCTATATGTACAAAAATAATAATAATTAATAGCAGTTCTTTTTTTGGTTATAACAAAGAATAGAAATTGAAGGAATGGCCATTAGTTGGGGGATGGCTAAATAAACTGTGGTATGTGAGAGTGATCACATATTACTGTAATATAAAAAATGATGAGAGAGCTGGCTTCAGTAAAACCTGGGAAGACTTATATGAGCTGATGCAAAGGGAAGTGAGCAGAACCATTAATACTGTACACAAAAGTGTGCAGCAATATTGTAAGGATCATTAACTATAAAGGCTCAGCTACACTGATCAGTATGATAATCCAAGAAAATTCTGAAGGAATCATAATAAAAAATGCTATCCACCTCCAAAAAGAAAGTTGGTAAAAGTTTAAGTGCAGATTGAAGCATATTGTTTTTCACTCTATTTTTCTTGCATTTTTTTTTAGCAACACAGCTTATATAGAAATGTTTTGCATGACTTCATTGTATAATGGGTATCATGTTGCTTTCCTTCTCAGTGGGTGGGGGAGGAACTTGAGAGAGAGAATATGAATATGAATCAAAATTTTTAATGGATGCTTTAAAAAGTAATTTTGAAATATTTTTAAAATAAATATTAAATAATAAAAATTTTAAAATAAAATAAAAAATATTAAATAATAAAAATAAAGAACTAATTTAAATATATAAGAACAAGAACCATCCTCCAATTAACAAATTGTTAAAAGGTGAAGAGGAAAAAGGAACAAGCATTTTTTGTCTAGTACATACCAGATACCATGATAAGGGATTTAAAAATATTATCTGAGGGGCAGCTAGGTGGCGCAGTGAATAGAGCACCAGCCCTGGAGTCAGAAGAATCTGAGTTAAAATATGACCTCAAACACTTAACACTTACCGTGTTTCCCTGATAATAAGACCTATCCCGAAAATAAGCCCTCCCCTTACTGTGTAAGATTCCTCTAAAATAAGCCCTATTGAGATTGCTACTGTAGTGAAGGTGATCCCCCCCCGTGAAACGCACGCCGCGCTCCGAGCTGCATCCAATCAGAGCTGCAGCAGTGAGCTCGTCATCCTGTTCTTCCCCAGTGATTTGCTTGCTGGCGCCATTGAGAGCAGTGCTGCGGAGGAGAGCTGAAGCAGGACAACATAAGCCCTCCCCTGAAAATAAGCCCTCTGGTGTTTTTCTTTCCAAAAAAAATAATAAGACAGTATCTTATTATCGGGGAAGCACGGTACTAGCCGGGTGACCTTGGGCAAGTCACTTAACCCCAATTGCCCAGCCTTCCCCCCTCCAAAAACAACAAAAATTTATCTGATTTGATATGATCATGTAGTTTTTCAAGGACTAAAATCCAAGTTCTCAAAAGCCACATATAAAATGCTCCACATCACTAATAAATAATTAGACAAATGAAAACTAAAGCAACTCTGAGGTTCTACCTCATATTGGTAAGATTGGAAATGATGACAAAATAAGAAATATTAGAGGAGCTGAATGAAAACTGACACACTAATGCACTATTGATGGAACTGTGAATTAACTTAGCCATTCTGGAAAACATTTCAAACACTCAAAAAGATACTAATATGGACACACCCTTTAATCCAGTGCTGTCTCTAGTAAGCATATACTGCATAGAAAACAAGAAAAGAAGAAAGGTGTCTATATGTACAAAAATATTTATGGTAGCTCTTTTCTAATAGCAAAAACTGGAAGCTAAATGCATGGAGATGCCCACTTTAGTCAGGGAATGACTAAACAAATTATTGTATGAATGCAATGGGATATTATTAAGTCATAAGAAATGACAAAATGAACACTTTCAGAGGAAACTGAGAATACTTATGTGAAATAATGCAGAGTAAAGTGAGCAAACCTGGAGAACATTTTATAAATTGACATTATAAAGGAAAACAAATTTTAAAGTCTTTAGATGTCTGATGGATGCAATGTCAAACAAAAATTCCAGAGACCTGATGATGAAGAATACCACCAATCTTCTGACAGAGAAGGGATGGACTAAAAATGCAAAATGAGACATATATATATATATATATATATATTATTGTACATATTGGTAATGAGGGTTTTCTTTTATTTTTCTTTTGCTCAATTGTAGGAAAATAGGAGGAAGAGAAAACAAAATACTGGTTAACTGATTTTTTTTAAAAGAGAATGTTTTTTAAAACACTTATCCACACTTAAAGTCAATTCTACCCATTAGTCATGATGACAAATTCTTCACAGAACAAAGTTACCCTTCATTGTATCATTTTACTCTAAATTGATGCTCTTAGTAATTGCCTCAGACTCCATTTTACTTAAGCAAAATACAGCAAAACTATTAGCAGTATATTCAAAGATTTCAAAGCACAAGATCATTTAACAATACAGAAATACATTTTGATGACTTAATTCTTACCCTCTTCTAAAATATTAAGCAAAACACAGTGAGTCACCAAAAGAAAAAAAAAAAACATTCTGCCTGATAGAAGGTTCACATCCTGACTACAGTTAATCAATTAGAAACTCATCCATCCACCTATTCATCTATCCCCTAAAAATGTCTGTCCCTCATCCAAATTCAAGTATCATTGCTTAATCTAATAGGGAAGAGAAAAAACCAGAGTTTGGAGATAACAATTGACTCAATTCCCTCCCTCCTTATACGAAGCAGAAATTTGGAAGAAACTCCATCATCCTAAAGGATTACTAAACCTGGAAGTTATTGTTCTTGACTCTAAGGACATTCCACATGTTCCCATAACTTTTACCCAGGGTTGAGGCTGCCAATCAACTGGTATTCTGATCAACTAAAGTCTACACAGAACTTGGTTGAAAATTCAGGATTAATTATTTACAAAGTTAAATGACTATTCTAGATTTTAGTAGATCCTTTCTAAAAAATATTCTCTAAAATATAATGTATTTTTTACAATGTGACCTTAATAATAAATGGTGACAATGCTAACAAACTATTGGCATAAACCTATTTTAATTTTAAAAATCATTAAATGAGTTAGTAGTCATTTGAAGATTGTTTTATTTTACTGTGTATAAAAGCTTCAATAAAGTCCTACTCTAATGCCTCATTGTGGAAGGGAAGTGGTCCTATGATCATGACAGGTACACCAATCAAGTACAAGCTAAACTGGTTAAATCTGCTATAAAGACTTTGAGTATACTATCAACAGACTATCTACATTCTCAAGTCCAACTTAAGTACAATGACAATTATCACTAGTAGGGATGCCATTTGATGATGAATTCTTTGGGCTTAGCAACATACCATGAACTATAGAGAGATAACTAATAAACATGCTCTATGCCGTCCTCACACTTACAAGACAACTCATCCCTAGCATATTGAATTTCCTTTCCCTCTAGTTTGGAGGACATGGACAAGAGTCATACAAGACAAGCAATCATGGATGAGTTGTATTCTGTATCCCTGAAGGGAAAAGCACCACATCAATAAAATAGATCTATTGAAGAGTATATATGAGTGGATGGAATAAATTTATTAAGTACCTACCATATGCCAGTACCTAGCATATGCTAAAAACATTACAAATATTTCATTTGATTCTTACATGATGAATAAAAACATCTTTAAATCATTCAGATTTCTAAAGAGACCAGTAAAATAGATATGTATTATCAAATTTGAGTGATTCAAAAGGGAGGAACAAAAAAAAGGACTTTTTTTTAAGCATTAGTTCATCAATATGATTTTGACTCATTTCTATAATGACTGAAAGTTATTACTATTTAATAACTACTTAGTAGTGGCCAATGTGAAATGCCAATAAGATCCATTCACTCCAGGCCCTAAAGTATTGGCATTTATAGCAAACTATGCAAAAATAACTCCCAGTTGAGATCACAAAAAATAAAAAGATATGGATTTTAATAACATAAAATCCTATATACCAGTGCTAGCCTTGGCCAAATGTGAGTAATACTCTGTGTATGTGTCTGTGTGTGTATGTGTGTGTGTAAAATTGCAGATTCAACAGCAGAATTCCAGCACACAAAAAGAATCCTTGACATCATCAGATAGAGAATGGGAAGTCAATTTAGAGATTATCTTCACATCCTTCATATTCTAAATAAGCACATCACTTTTCTGCAAATCTTGAAGGACTTTATTAACATGAATTAGTTTGCCAAAGCATCATTTTAACAATAACTGATGGAAAATATTATTATAAACATTTTTAACTAATGAACTTGGGCAAAAGTAGGTTTAAAAAACTGGCTACAGTCACACAGTAACAATGATGATGGTGCTTGAACCTCATGAAAATTTTAAGAGAAAAACAAGTCTCATATTCAGATACCAGGGAGGACATTATGCTGTGAAAATATTTGGTAGGGGCAGGTTAAACATACTGAAAACATTGAAGATTAACTATGAAAAGGGATATTTCTCAAATTGAGCAAGTCCTCACAGGTTTTTCCAATGTAATTTTTTTCTTTAGTGTATAAAAAGTATCTGATAAACCCAAGATGACAAGTAGTGAGGCTAGCTTTCTTTATGTCAAAGTCTTAGGGAAAGAGAGAAATGGTGATAACATTAGAATTCATCACAAATAGCAGTGGAGCATAGTGGAATGGATGCACACTTGAAATCAGGAGACTTGTGGGTTCAAGTTCTGACTTTGACATTATCACCTTAGTCAAATTTCTTATCATTAAAGTATTACTTATACTAATTTCACAGAGTTGTTAGAAAGAATGTGTTTATATACTTTAAAATGCTACATAAATGTAAGTTTTTATTATATTAGAATATCTACCTTAAGTCCTTTATACTTAGGACAAAGCATTCATAATTCTACTTGCTTTCATAATTTTCTGTGTTCTTCTGTAATCACATAAGTATTGATTGATTGAAAAGTATTGATTGATTATACTAATTACTACTAGTAAAAGAAAAGGGTGTGCCATAGTGTATCAATTAATACTTATGTGAACACATAAGATTATGAAAACAAGTAGAATTATGAATATCAAGTAATTTAATATTTACTAATATCAAGTAATTTTACTAACTTCAAGTAATTTAATACTAATACCAAGTAATTTAAGTAATTAGTAATTTTGCTAATTTGCTACTTTACTAATTTTAAGTCCAAAAATAGTATCTAAACAGTTTTAACTGCCATAAATCCAATCTTAGATATAAGATTTTCCTGAAAATTTCTTTAATTCTGCAAGCACATGTTAAATGCTTATTATGTGCAAGGTATTGTGTTAGACTTGTGGATGATAAGTTTTAAAAAAATCTCTACCTTAAAGAGTTTATGTTAATAATATCACTGTAACAAGGTATATAGATAGATACACATATACATATATAACACATACACACATGCATATGTATATACATACACACAACATGCATATGCTATATACTATTGGTTTAGACATTTTAGAAAAACATTATGGAAAATTATTTTCATATTTTAGAGGAAAATTACTTCATTTTAATTTTTCCATATTATATATTCTTTTACAAAATGTAAAAAAATTTATGATAATCTAATGGAATATTAGATTTCCTGTAAGAAACAATGAATATGAAGAATACATAGAAGACTCACATGAACTAATGAAAAGTGAATTAAAACCAGGAAAACAAAGAATATATGCTGATTACAACAATGAAAATTGAAAACACCAACAATATGGAGGCAGAGCCAAGATGGCAGAGTAAAAACAGGAACTTGCTTGACCTTCTGCTCCAACCACCTCCAATACCTGTAAAAAGTGACTCTAAACAAATTTTAGTGCTAACAGACCCCACAAAGTGACAGAAATAAGTCTCCTGCTGAAAAAACCAACAATAAAAACAAAAACTAAACATGAATAATTATAATGACTGCCCTTGGATCAGAAGAAAAGAATATGAGAATATAAAACTACTCCCTTCCTTCTTTGCAGAGGTGAGTGACTATTGAATATCTACTCCCTTACTTGGCTAATATGGTGTATGTGTGTGTGTGTATATACAAACACAGAGAAATGTATATATAATATATATTTAATTAGCAAAGAAAATGGAATGTGGGAAAATTAAAATTGTCACTTTTCTTCTAAATTACAATATATGAAAATAATTTCCCATAATGTATTAATGAAATGTATAATCAACAGCATATAGCACACGGAAACATAATTTTCAAGACTATTTTTTTATAGATATAGAATATCTATAAATATTCTAGATATAGAAGAGTTAGAACTAGGAGAGACCTTAGATTATCTAATCTGATCTTCTCCTTTTATGGATAAGGAAAATGAGGCTCAAAGAACCAATATGACTTTCCTAAGGTTACACAGGTAGTCAACAGCCAGGCTGATATTAGAATCCATAGCCTCTTACTTCAAATACAGTTCTTTTCCTTCATACCATGCTGCCTCTCCAATCCTAGGTTATTCTCTTTATATATGGTCAATGAAGAAAATACTACTATTCATCTCTAACAGGTTGTCTAGGCTTATTGCTTCTTCTACCCGCCTTTGAATTTTCTGGGTGATCTGAGTGAACAGAATGTGGTTATGACAATTACTATCAGCCCCAAAGCTGGTCCTGGACACCTCAAACTTTTATTTCCCCCAAAAGCTAGCATAATCACACAAACCAGGGCTCTACAAATTGCAGAAAATAAATTCAACTCAACAAACGTGTTAATTACCTACTGTATGAAGACCAGTGTAGTAAGGAAGACCAAAAAAAAACCCCATGTATTAATTACCTACTGTGTGAAGACCAGCATAATAAGAAAGAAAAAAAATGACTAAATTAGTCCTCTTCCCTTGTTGGAAGAGAGAGATACATAAGATATGCAAATAGTTATAATACAAATAATACTTTTCAAGTATATTAGAGAATTTTTTAAAAAGTACTACACAGGGTCCGAGAGGGGAAAATTATTTATTAATTAGAAACATGGGAAAGTTTCTTGGAGGTGCTAGTATTTGGTATGTCCCTTTACAGGAGACCTAAGAACTGAAATAGGTATGATACACAATTCAATAACAACAGGAAAGACTGTAAACAGCATGAATAAAGGCAATGAAGAAGTGAAAATAAAGGTTATGAATGACAATAATTTGTAGTATGTGGAAGGAAATTGTACTTTGAGATAGTGTAAAGGAAGAAATGACAGTGCTTGGTAACTGATCAGATATGAGTAAGCTGGATAGTTTCCTATCTTATCCCTTGTTCTCTCTTCTTAAAGGAAGGGCAAACCATCATGGCAACACTAGAAGTGGCAACACTCTTTTTAAGATAGTCATGAGATAGAAACTAAGTTTTTACTTTTAAAAACTTAGCTATTTATCAACTATTTTTAAATTATTTTGTAATTATTTTGTAATTTTTTACTAACTATTCTTTTATTTTTCAATATTTTAGAAGAGTCACATATATTTATGGTTTCATTGTATTTCATGAAAACTAACCAGTGACACTGGCTATAAACTAAGTAGCTAATTTCTCCACTATAAGTGAAAAGATGAGACTTCTAGTGATCATTTATATCACTATCCTCAGTCCTGTCTAATCTTCCCCTCATTATTCTGCCTGGAAACGATCCAGTTTTTAACTGGATACACCTTGAAACAATAACAACATCAGCACTTCTTAGCCTAGCATTCAAACTCCTTCACAATCAGGAGGAGGAGCATGATGTAATAGAAAAAATCAATATCTTTTATAAGAAAAGTGGAAATAAAACTCAGCAAATTAGCAGCTGACAAAAAAAATGGACACAAATTCATTATGTTGTGAATTATTTTAACCATTCTGGAAGCAATCTGACTTGATGACAAGCAAGTGACTCAAATGTCCATACTCTTTAGAATAGTGCTGGGCAAAGAGTAGGCATTTGAGACATCATTATTCATTCCCTATCTCCCTCTCTCCTTCCTTTTGACCACGAGATCCCAAGGCTATATACGTATACACCAATATGGGATAAAGATCCAATCTATTCCAAAATATTTGTAGCAGCACTTTTTAAAGTAGCAACAACAAAAAAAAAAGCTGGGAAAATGACCATTAATTGGTGAGTGGCTAAACAAAATGTGGTAAAATAAGCTAATGAAATATTACTTCTGGGGGTGGCTAGGTGGCGCAGTGAGTAAAGCCCCAGCCCTGGAATCAGGAGGACCTGAGTTCGGTTCCAGCCTCAGACACTTAACACAAAAAAACTAGCCGTGTAACTTTGACCAAGTTACTTAACCCCCAACTGCCCTACAAAAGGCAAAAAAAAAAAAAAAGAAATATTACTTCATTGTAAGAAATAGTGCATATGAAGAACACATTGAGGTCTGGGAAGACTTACATGAAGTAATCAAAATTAGAAAAACAATATATATACTGATTACAATGAAAATGGGAATAACAGCAATAAAAACTAAAACTAAACATTGAATAATTATAATGACAGATCTTGGCCCAGAAGAAGAGACTATTAAGACCACTCCTCCCTTCCTTCTTTGTAGAGGTGGGAAACTATGGAGTATATTTGCTTAATATGTTGGTTAATTTTGCTGAACTTTTTTGTCTCTTTCTTTTTTATTTCTTGTTATAATGGTAGGGAATGGGAGAAGATATGCATTAAATCCTCAACATTCCTGCATTTAACTTTCATGACTTCAAGCAATAACATGATTTTATTAGTAGCTTCATTTTCACTTTCCCATTACAATGAGATGCACGATACCCACAAGTTTGTAGAACAGCTGGTATTCTACTGGGGGCTTCACTGGTCTTGCTTACCCTATTATTGTAAAGAGTTCCCCATGCATTCATTACATATTTTTATTATTTGCCTTCAAAGCTCAAAATTTGGTGTTAAAATTATGACTCCAAAGCATAGTATAAACTCTTTGGGTTGAAAGGTCAAGTGTACAAAGTTAGCAATGCAGCTTAATGAGAAAAAAGTGTTAAGCAAACTTTGTGCTGAAATATCTGCAGCTTCTAGCACCCCAAGTTTGATGTTACAAATCAACAATTGATTTATCTGCAAAAAGGAGGAGAGTATTTATGGTACTGGAAATTTCATGTGTCATGAAAAGTGAATATTGTCTGAAATTAAAGGGTTTTTTTAAATTAAAATGTTAGCACCAAAAGGTCACAGATTTCTAGATAATTGCTAGTAAGAAAAATGTTTTGCATGTTACCAATTTTATTTTGTGTATTGCATTTTATGAGTTATTTCATGGTTACTGTGTTAGGAAAAGTATATATTATCAGAATTAATGTTTTGTTATAAAGAATTACATGCAGAAAAGTGTATTTTCAACAATGTCCAGTGAAAAGATGACAATTTTTGGTGATTGCAGTAACCTGATGCTCTATTTTCCATAGGTTCAATATTTCAATATTCACATTTTTTTTTAACTTTCATGCCATTTTCTAGGACCATTATCCCTGTGAAAGTTGAGTATTGACTGTATTGGGAAATGAAGTTTATACAAAGATGAGATAACAATAAAACATATTTTTTTTTGAAACATCAAGGGATTTTGTAGCTGGAAGGATCCTAAGAAATAATATATTCTATCCACCTCATTTTATGAGTGAAAAAACTGAGGCCAAGACAGGGAAAGTTACTTGCTAAGGGACTAGTAGAGTAAGCCTAGAAAATTGTGTCTCCTACATCCAAGCCCAATATCCTGACCTCTACAATGTCAAGTCTGAAGGCCTGACAAGACTAGATAAATAAACTTGAACAAGTCAATTAAGATCTCTGAGCCTCAGTTTCCTCATCCACAAAATGGAGATAATAGATTTCTTAACTCACAATAAAGTCATTATGAAGATCAAATGAAATAACATGTATGAAGTATTTTGTATATCATAAAAGTACTATGAAAATATTCAGCTATTAGTCTTAACTATCTTTCCAACCTCACATGTTACTCTTCCTCACATACTATTTACTCTGTCCAACTGAACTACTTACTATCCCATCATTCCCTACTTATCTTTATTCAAGCTATTTCTTAGACTGAAAATGTCCTATATATTTATCTTCATTTACTGATATCTTATTTAGCTTGCAAGTCCAGCTCAAATGCAACTTCTTCCATGAAGCCTCCTCTGATCGCTGGGATAGAAGTGCTCCTCTCAGACCTCATCTGATCTCATGACACTTTGTACTACTCTAATGTATTAGTTATATTCTAATTTGCATTTCATCTATGCATAGATCTTATCAATCCTATTAACACAAAAAGTTACTTGAGCACAGGAAATCTGTTTTATCTATCTTCCTATTTCTCTCAAGAGCTTAGAACAGTGCTGAGTACAAAGTTGATACATGATACATTCTTTGTTCCTTGAGTGAATGAGTAAATGAACACAGAAGCAAAAAAAAAAAAAGTAAGATGCAGTGATAGCTATGGGCATAGTATACTGATATTCAATTAAAATTCAAATATTAGAATATTGTGGTAAAGTGAGGAAAGTCAAACAAAGCTGTAGATCTGTGAGTCACTTAAAGAACCTAATGAATGAACCTGGCCATAGCTATCAATCACTTTTCAATTTTTTGTGCATTATGCATGGCTATTAGCTAAAAATGCAGATCCAAGACTCATAAGCTTACTTGATAACTACCACATCCAAATATTTTCTGAGCTTTTGAAAAGAAAAAATTAAATTTTTCCACAACACAGTATCAGTCAAAGGAACTTAGTATTTAAAAGTTATTACTAAAGTCAGCAGCCATACTTTCAATTGTCTAATGAGATATCAGGCACCACAAATGTATTAGGTATAAGGGTAGCCATAATCTTATCAAAGTAATAGTAAAGCCTTTATTCCACCCCCCCACCCCCCCATCCCTACCCCAGGCTTTTGATGAGGTTACATGGTTCTATATGCCTATTAAGGAAGACATCAGCTGAATTACCCTTTGTTCATCACCGGTTCAAATTCTAAGGTGATAAAGAGAGAACCCCTCTGGATACAACTATACAGGCCCTGACATCAATCTGTTAAACAGTTGTTATTTTCCTGATGCTTGAGAATTCTAATCTTTAAATAGGGTTCATTAGTAATGTTATGGAGCGTACTGGTGATGTTTTCCTTCAAAAGATACGTGCAGTAAAAATAGAAAAAAATTTAATGTTTTAACAGTTGCTCATATTCCTGCAGCCAAAATAAGCTGGACTAGTGAAATTCCACTTATTGTTTAACAACTACGTAATTTTTTTTAAAAAGATAATTTATGGACAAGGAAAAAACTGTCAATAATCAGTTCTTTATTCACAGACTTGGCTTCTTATTTTTGAGAGCTTTCAAAGATATTCACCTTCATAAAGCATATCAGAATAACTATCATATTTCCATCTTAAGATTCTTTAATTTTGTGAATAATGTTTCCACAGAACATCTTTTCAATTGCTTTGCTACCATCCCCAGATACAAGGGTTGGGGAATGGAGAGTAAGAAATCCTATCAAACACATATCTTTGGAGACATTTTTAATTCAGAGTATAGTGAAAATCAACAATCAGGTTTTTGGAGGCACTGGAACTATCTACACTTTATAGAACACTTTAAGGCTATTTCATTCTATGTACAGAACTTTGAAAAATTAAATCAGTCTGGATGTTTCATAATTTTCAGGTGGGAAACCTAAGTGGTACGCTTTGAGGATTCTTTCAAAGCAGGACCATGTTTCTGTCTCTTTGAAATCCTCATTTTCAACATCATGCAGAAGGGTAGCAGGCGGTAATTCAAAACCTCATCAACATTATCATCATCAAAACCCCACTACAACGTAATTCCTAACAGTTTCCATAGAAAATGAAGCCTAGGAAGACAGCATTTCAGCAATCGAAAAGTGGGGGGAGGGGGATGTGTGTTATTGCTATGGGCAATTTTGCCCCTGGCTTACAAGTGGAGCATTAGTCTACGTAAAAATAGTAAGAAACATAATCCCCTTACCTCCATAACAGTACAGTAACCCTCGTTCCCCATCTCCATCAAGCATCTGGCTCATATAAGTTCTCCTTACAAGTAGGAAAGATTGGCCTGTACAACCCTAAATTTATAAGGATCCTGTTTTAGCTGGGAATCGGATAGAAGGGTGAATCTTTTGCAAGGTTGCTGTGCCTCCAGGATAGTAAAGGTAGGATTTGGAAAGCCTGGGTGTGCGTCAGGATGGGAGATTTAGGAAGAGAGAAATTCATTCTTGGGAGGTAGAGAGAATTTGGGAATAGAGGAGGGCGAGGGAAGATTGGTTAAGGTAGCTATCCTCCCCCACACCCCCAGATTGCAGTGCAATGCGCTTAAAAGAAAACCAGACTCTGAAGGGATCTTTCTCAACCACAAGGGAAGATCGGGGATCTGAATAAGCAATATGGAGAAAGAGAGGAACCGGGAAATGGGGCGATGGAGACAGATCTGGCTAAAAAAAAGCGAATAAGTGTCCTGAATCAAGCAGGAGGAACGAACCGGAAGAAAAGCCGGCATTCGGGACCATACCTGAACTGGACAGAGTAGAGGATGCTCCCGGCACCTCTGGCCTGTCCTCCTCCTCCTCCTCCCGCTGCTGTTGCTGCTGCTGCCGCTGTTGTTGCTGCTGGATCAGGCTCAGGTCGGAGCGGCTGGGCTCGGCTCTCGAAGCTGCGGGGACAAGCCGCCCTTTCAGCAGCACCGCGGCCAGACCTAGGAGCAGAGTGAAGGGAAAGCTCCCGCAAATCCTCGACATGGCGAAAAGCCAGAGGGCAGCGGAGGCATATTGCGACAGAGGGCAGCTCTCGGAGCGGAGGCGGTAGAGGCAGCGACAGCGGCCGGGCTGCCTGCTCCCCCGCCTCAGTGGCCCGCGGACACTCGGAAGCCCGCTCACACACACATGCACAGGCACACACACACACACATACACATACACCAAGACACGCGCAGCGGGGAGAGGAGGAGGTGGCTAGGATGGAAGGGGAGGAGAGAGGAGGGGAGGGGAGGAGAACGCTTGGAGCTCAGCACATGTGACGGGGGCGGGTGAAGATCGGAAGGTGAAGGAGGAGGAGGAAGAGGAGGACTGCTCGCCGCACCCCGGAGGATTAACGGGGTTGGGATTGGGAATTAGTTCCGAGAGCCTGAGTGGGGAGCACTCAGTAAATTTCTGCTATGTTATTCTTTTATTT
>NW_027187295.1:5026391-5160480 GCF_028583685.1 Petaurus breviceps papuanus | reverse complement strand
TATATATATATATATATATATATATATATATATATATATATATATATTTCCAGACTTACTGGGCAGGGAAGAAATGGACTGAGTTACACCACCACTATCACCACTCCCTCCTCCATCCAGGAAAGGTACGAATTCTTGCCATTTAAAAACCTCATACTAGTCCAACTGCTGCATAACTAGCTCAGGAAACATCTACTTTTAAAATCTCATCTTTTTCTCCCTTCCCCTTTCTAAGGGTTAGGGGAGGGAGGAGAAGGTTTGAAGCCCCACCATTTTCCATTCCACTTCCCAGGCATTATCCTCAGGTTTTGAGTACGAGTGGCCAAGCCTTCTTGGAACTTTTGCTGTAATCAAACAAGAAGCATTTGTTAAGGACCTACAATGTGCCAGGCAATGTGCTAGAATACAAAGGCAAAGGAAAAAAAAGGCACAGTGCCTGCTTCCAGGAACCTAATTGGGGTACATGTGCACATGTAAGTCAATTTAAAATATAGCCAAAGAACATGCAAAGTAATTTCTAGATAGGGGGTAGGGGGTGAAAGAGAGTAAACTGTAACAACTAGAGTAATCCAGATAGGCTTCATGTAGGAAGTGACTTGAACTAAATTTAAGAAAGCTAGGGATTCTTTGAGACTCCCAATGTATAGTACTATAAAGACAAACTTCAAGTGGAAACCTAAAAAGAAATTTATGTTTGGACAGCACTACCCCCTTTATAGTTTTAAATTGCAAAAGCTGAGATCCGGCATAAAGGACATTACTTTTAAGGCTCTTGCAGCTACTATTAGAACAGTGCATCCCTTAGGGTACTTAGAAACTGTCCCGGGTGAAAACCCATCTGCTTGAGTTGCTATATGTCCCCAAGGAGAAACATCCTTTGAGAAACTCAATCATGCATACCCTAGACATAAAGTGATCAGATTTTAGCTGCAGTGTGATTAATGACAGCAAGGACAGGGGAAAGTAGAGGACATTTATTTACTGGGAGGTATATTAGATTCATTTATTGTCATTTACTCTGCCAAAAACAAAAAGCAAAAGAAAAGGAAAGAAAAATCATCCTCCTTAATAATGGTGAATGAGATATGCCAAAATGGATGAGAGATAGATATTCATTTAGTTTAAATGATCCTTGAAAGAAAGCTTCATTTGAGAACAGTGAGCTCCAGGTATTATATTAATTGCTATGCCAGGCAAAATACAAACTAGGTATACTCAGGCTGGTGCTAAATCTGATTTTTTTTGGTTAACCACTAGGTTACCATTCACTTCACCTTTTCTTCCCTATCACCCCTGTTTTCACAGAATATTTTAGCTACCATCAACACCTGCTTTAAAATGAAACTCCCTTCTCTTTCCTGAGAGCTGAACATGCCCATGTTTTGGTGAAACTGGTTGGTAAAATTCTCTTTCTCCCCAACAGTGGAACTTTCTTACTTTTTGATATGGTAATGAACTTACTTATTCCTGAGTGAAATACCAATCTAGACTGTCACTATTTGTCCTTGAGCAAATAGCCCAAGGAAATACTGTCTTAAGCTGGTTTACTAAATTTACACTTTCAAGAATTTAAACCATATTCTTGTTTAGAATTCAGATGAGGCTGAGTAGAAAGTAGGGCTCATGGTAAGAGTGGGAAGGAATGCTTAGTGAAGGAAACAAGACCACAAATACTTTTGGTGAGCAGATGTTGCCTGTCACAAATATATGTGAATGAATGAAATTGGGCATCATTGGTTCCACCACAGCTTTGTCTCCTATGTGGAAGCAGGAGGTATTTGGGAAAGGGGGAGGGGAGAAGAGGATAAAGAGCTGAGCTGGTATATGTCTAGTGTAGCAATCCCTCATTAGTCATACCAAGCTGCTTGTGTTGCTTTTTCTTCCAAGTTACCTCTGCTTCTGGAGAGAAGAGAGGAAGAGGAAATGATTCCAAAATACTGACTAGCAGATGAGAAAGAAAAGAAGGCTTGCCTAGAAGATCTATACATTTCTCTCTGTCTGGTGTCCACCTCCTGTTTAATTACACTGGCATTCTGTGTAGCAGTGGAGTTACTAATTCAGGGACTTCCCTTTCCCCATCCCTTTCACTTTCCATGCCCTGTCTCTAGCATCACCTATGCATTAGCATATGATAAGTTCACATTATGGGTATATTTTGAGGCAAACAAAATTTTATACATTAAGAGGTAAGTGTAGCAAGAATGGAAAACAGGTTTTTAAGTGAACAGACATGTTTAAGTCTGAGCTTTAATAGTTGCTATATAATACTGCTCAAGTCACTCTATTTCTCCGAGTCTTCTTTTTCTCATCTGGGTATGTACATATGCAAAAGATATGTGATTTCTTTAGTGTAAAAGTGCAATTGGAATGCTGCCTTCTATATGAAGCCTTTCCTAATACCCAAGTTTAATTTTTAATGATTTTTATTTTGAATTTAAATGCAAAAAGAGGCTTTTTTTCACATACACTTCAGAACACAAAAAGAATAAATGAAACTAAATCTCGATTTTGTACTGGTTACCTTTTTTGTAAATATGCAATATATATTCATGAACTATTCACATGTTTCATAACTATACTTCCAAGGGAAGAATGACTATGAATTTGGAGCCTTTTAAGTCTTCCTTCGTAGACCATGGGCCTACCAAGGTGATCTCTAGGGTTACTTATATAAATAGATAAATACAAGATTCACACAATATAGATGGATGGTAACCTTTTAAGGGATGATATTAGCAGCTCTGGGTCTCCTATAAAAAAAGTGAATTTCAAGATGAGTTTTGTAGGAAGCCAAGGATTCTAAAAGGCACAGGTGAGGAGGTAGAGTATTTCAGAAGACTTGAGTTTAAGTCTCAGCTTTATTACTTATTTCACTGACTTCAGACAAGTCACTCAATACCTCTTGATTTCAATTTTTTCCTCTGTATAATGAGGGGTACAGAAAGAGAACAGATTTCTAATTTATAGAGATTTAGTCCAAAAAAAGGTACAGAAAAAGAATTTCAGAATAGTTCCCTTTCTAATATTAATATTTTATTAATATAATGATAACCTAAAATTAAAATATGAAGAATTTTTGTTTTGTTAAAAGTATTACCAGTCTGACATATATTATTTTGAACCACAAGCACACCATCCATCTTACCTTAAAATATATAAAGAGATAAAGAATTTTCATGCGTGGCTAGTTTGGGAATTTGTTTTGTTGGCATATGCAGAAACATATTGAAGGATTTGTTTTGTACTTTTTTCAAGTAAAAAGAATACCCCCATTTAGCAATTTTTAAAAATTGCTCCACTGTGTATCTTTACCAACATAACAAATTCCAAAACTAGCCATGGATGAAAATGTATTTCTCTTTCTGCATTTTAAGTTCTCTTTGTCATGGGATAAGTAGTATGTTTTGTCTTTCTTCTTTTGGACTCATGGCTTAGTTGATCAAACTTTTAAAGTCTTAAATACTGTGCTATAACAGTGCCTGGCACATGGTAGGCACTTAACCATGAGGGATTGTTTCTGTATGTTGTGTACCTAATCTGTCCTATTGCTTGACTTTAAAAAAAAAATCAGTATAAAATTATTTCAATGATTACTGCTTTGTAGTAAGATCCAGTACTGATAGGTCATCTTCCTTCCCATTGTGTTTGACTCTTTGTAAGCCCATTTGGACTTTTCTTGGTTAAAGATACGGGAGTGGTTTGCCATTTCTTTCTCCAGCTTATTTTACAGGTGAGGAACTGAGGCAGTGTAAAGTGACTTTGCCAAGGTCACACACAAGTAAGTGTCTGAAGCTGGATTTGAACTGAGGAAGATGAGTTTCCCTGATTCCCAGTCCAGTGCTTTATCAACTGTGCCTACTAGCTGACCCCATTCATTCATATGAACTTAACATATTAATATATGAATGCCATTTTTATAATAACCATTTCTCATCCACTCGATTTTTCCTAAAATGGATTCTAGGCCAATTTTTTTTTATTTTTATAGTTCTCATTCAGAGGCTCTACAATAGTCCAAGGCCTGATGAAACCAGCACAATATAATCTGCAAACACTGGCAGATGAAAGATTTCATCATATATAGAAAATCCCTCTTATTTTGGATTCTGAACTAGATCTCCATTACAGTAGTGAAAATCTTTGACAATCATACAGCTCTATGTTATATGCCTGGCATGAAGTCAAATATCATTGGGCCATCCAATAAAGGTTCTCTATTGTTATATCTTCCAAAGAATCTTTTAAAATTTTGACATATATGTGAGAGACAGCTTGTTGAAGAAGAGCCTTTAAATCAGTGTTTTGCTGTACTGAATCCAATGGGGATTTTTTTTTTTAGCTAAACAATAAACACAATGTAATTTTGCATTCTTTATACTTTTCAGGGAATTGTATGATAGTAAAGATTTGTTCTGTGATATATCAGTTATGAAAGCCTGAATCCTCCCTTCTTATTCCTTCATAAAGGAAGCCCTTTTGAATTATGTATTATTCTAATAAAATTCCATAGATAGGAAAGTTGACATGTATGTCATCATTAGTGATTTCTCAGACACCTTTAAAAATTATTTATTGATATCTTTTATTTTTAAATCACAGTCATTTCTGGAAATAACTACTCAACACCAGCTCCTCACAACAAAGAAAAACAATTAAGCAAAAGCAGATGTTATATGGTAATTACTTCTGACAAGTTGCCTTTAGTAGTACCCTCCCACTTTTGTGCTATGAAGAGAGGCTATGGTTTATGACTAGTTCTTAGATATTCTTTTCTAGTTATTCAGGATAGCTTCCTTCCTTTTTATTTACAATATTTTAATCAATGTGTATATTGCTCTTTTGGTTTTGTTTATTTCATTTGGCAATAAAAATCAATTCATACAAAACTCCCCGTGCTTCTCTGAATTCCTCATATTTGTCACTTATTATTACAAAGCAACATTCCATTATATTCATATACCATCAATTTTATCCATTCCCCAGTTGATGGATGTCTACTTTGTTCTAGTTCTTTGCTAACCCAAGGAGGACTACTATAAATATTTTGTATATGTTGGTTGCTCCCTTTTTGCCGTAAATGATGAGAACTTTATCATGAAAGTTTTAGGTAAAATTGATCAATAAATCTTTCATATAAGCTTTGTCTGATCATATTTAATTATTTTTAAACTTTGAACATAAACATCAAATAAAATGAGCATTTCCATATAGATAGTAGATTTTTTAAAAAAGATAAATTGTACATTAAACTATGAAATCTCTACTGTGAACCACTTGATTTTCTTTTTAAATATACAACAAATTCAATAGGTAACTTTCAAAATAATCTTTTTTGTGTTTCTGTCCTTCTGCTCTCTTCTGTGATTTAAAAAAAAAAACGTGTGAATGACTTTCCTCTTTTTTTGCTTCCCTATGCCTATTTATTCTCTCCTTCCCATCCCTCAAAATGAAAAAAGAAAATAATCAGCACTTTATAATAAACATACATAGTCAATAAAAACAAATTCCCACATTGCCCATGTCCAAAAATGTATGTCTTATTCTGCATCCTGAGTCCATCACCTCTCTGTTAGAAGGGAGTAGTGAGTCACCATTTATCCTCTGTAATTATGGCTGATCCTTGTATTGACTAGATTTCTTACATCTTTCAAAAACGTTTTCTTTGCAAGTTTATTTTCCTAATATAAACCATTCATTTGGTGCTGCATCAGTTCAGAGAAGCCTTCTCCAATTTCTTTTAATCCCTTCTTTTGATCTTATCTTATAGTGAATGAGCAAAAGAGAACAATTTGTTCCAACAGCCATGAAGGTGGCTGAAGCAGGTGCTGTGGAGCACTTAGAGCTTGGTCAGACATCAAAGATGCCAAGATCATCCACTGCATTTCAGACCATTGCCAGTTGTTTTGACTTTTGTCTCGACACTGGACTTCAATGATTCTAGAAGGCAGAGTGAAGCTGACAACTTTATGCAACTCTGCCTTGTTTAAATCCAATTCACTCAAGACATCACCCTGTGATGTCATTGGTCCTCTTCAAAAATAAAGGATAAACAATAGAACAAAAATGCATAATAATATCCCATTACATTTCTTCAGCCTGGACTTGACTCAGGCCATGCCCTTGGTAGTTTAGATTCAATAATGAGATAAATTGGGGAGGCTACATGGTGCAGTGAATAGAGCACCAGCCCTGGAATCAGGAGGACCTGAGTTCAAATCAGGCCTCAGACACTTAACACAAAAACTAGCCATGTGACCTTGGGCAAGTCACTTAACCCCAATTGCCCTCCAAAAAGCAATAATAATGAGACAAATTGAAATACTCATAGATGACTAGACAGTTAGCAAAGGTAAATTTACTTAGTCATAGTAGGAGAATGATATTCAATGAAGATAGGCATTGAGAACCCCTTGAATTGATTCAACTGAGCCTGAGCAAAGCTCTCATCATGATCCACTAGTCAAGCATCTAAGAGTCCCTCCAGAATCTTATGGCTGCCTTATACTCAGGCACTGATGAAGTGAAATCAATAGTCTGAGACCTGAATCCCAAGAAATTTTCAATAACTTATAAGGAAAAACAAATATTCAAACATTCAGGTGGGTGGAGGGGAGAAGTTAGGATGCTGCTTCTATCACAATATTCAGCTGACATAATTTGTTCAGTCATTCCCTAATTGATAGGCACCCTTTAGTTTTCAGTTTTTTGATACAACAACAAAGACCTGCTAAATATTTTTGTATGTGCAGATTCTTTCCTTTCTACTCTGATCTCTTTGGAGTATCTATGTACCATTCTTCAGCAGAGCCACCCAGGGAATCCTTCATACCTTCAGAGACAGCAGCCCTAGAAAGGCAGCACCAGAACCTCTTGGTCCTAGATAAAGTAGTTGTAAGGGTATCTAAGTGCTGCAGTACATAGAGCACTAGGCCTAGAGTTCAAATCCAGCCTCAGACTCTCACTAACTGTGTGACCCTGAGCAAATCACTTAACTCTGTTTGCCTCAGTTCGAGCTGGAAAAGGAAATGGCAGACTGCCCCAGTATCTTTGCCAAGAAAACCCCAAATGGGGTCATGAAGAGTCAGGCACAACTGAAAAATGACTCAACAACAACAGCAATTGTAGAATCACTCAGGAGTTCCCTGAAGGAGAACTATGTGACTCTAAAATTGGAAGGAATCATTTGACCTCAGAAATTACGAGAATTTAGTGTACTTCAGAAATGAAGGAGAAGAAAGAACAAAGTCAGGATGTGGAAGAGCAGGCCTAAACCTTGCTCATTTCCTACTGTGAGTTGTTCAGGTATTACAGATCCTATGAGAAGGTCATTGGCACTCTAACAATCCTAAGTGCAAAAGTCTCTTTCAAGGAAAGCTTCATATCGAGGGAAGAACTGTAAGTTTCGAGGATTATACAGATCTTTGGGGAAATTGCTGCTGGTAACCCTAAATGAATTTTCTCGAGATCCTTTAAAAAAAAGGGAGAGGGGGGTCAGAAACAAACAGTGAAGTTCCATAAGACTAGAGGTAGACAAATGTTCCATTTTTAAACCAGGGAAGGTGTTGGAGTCAGCAAGTCATGCAAATGAACTTGGCTTCTTTTCCTGGCAAAACTCTAGAATTATTATTCAAGTTACAGTTAGTGTGCATTTAGAAAGGAAATCAGTGAGCCCTAAGAATCAGCATGACTCTATTGAGTCCTAATAATGACTCTATTGAGTCATAATCAATCAATTATAACTTCTTTTTCTTTTTTAACAAAGTAACTAGATATGCTCCAATGGAGCTGTATACTAATGCTTTATTATGGAACTAAGTTGACCCTGGATTCTTGAAATCTAGGTCAATGCAACTTAACTTCTGACATATCTTACACAAAGATGAAAAGGCTGTGCTTATGGCATCAGGGTTGAATTTTGTGTCTGCTTGCCAAGATCCAGTCTTGCTAAATTGAAAGACTCATCATCAGCTTGGCTGCAGGGTGATTATTTTCTTTCTTGCCACCATATCATGGTGCTTTCAAAAGAAAGAGGAAAGTTTAAAGGAGGGCTTAATTTTGGGGAAAAGAGAATGACATCTATTTTGGACATGTTAAATTTAAAATGCCTATGAGTTATCCTGACAGAACTATCTATTAGCCAGTTAATGATAGAGGATTGGAGTTTCGGGAGGTTTAGTGATGGATATATAAATTTTGTAGCCATATGAATAAATATGATTAATAAGACCCTTGTGAGTTGATGGGAACAGCAAGAAAAAAAAAAGTATGTAGATAAGAGAGAAACCAGGACAGAGCCTGGGGGTAATACACATGCTTATGGAATAAAAAAAAAAAATTAAGTAGCTGACAAACAGGTAGAAGGAGAATTAGGAGAGAATAGTGTCACATGAGACCAGGAAGCAGAGAATGTTCAGTAAGAAGAGGTAGTCAGCAATGCCAAAAGCAATTGAGATGTAAAACAGAATGAGGATTGAGGGAAAAAGTCCATTAGATCTGCAGTTAAAAAAAAAAAAGTTGGTAACCTTGGAAAGAGAATTTCATTTGAGTGTGCAAATTTAGAGATATCTCCACTCTAAATGTTCATATGAACTATTGTGCCCAACCTTTGGTAGAGCCATCCAAGCTCATATTGGTCTGATCAGCCATAGCCGGACATATTTTACCTTAACCCCCAACATAGTGATGTCATTTTGTTCCTCTTCAAGAATGAAGGACAACAACCATGTTCATGACATTAGACTGTTTGCAAAAGGACTTCACATAGAGTAATATGTAATATACATGATGAAAAGAAATTTTGAAAAGGTAAATATAAATATATATTTGGTTTGATCATTACTTCCCACCTGGATTCTACATTAGACTTTTCCATTGTCTCCAGAAACTTATTTTCCTGTGAGATTAAATTATTTCTGAAATTTTCATCTATTCAGTGCCCTCTACCCCTTGGGCACCTCCCTTCCTCTAACTGGAGGGGATTGAAGACAAACATCAAGGGCTCCTCCCAGATCCTCTCTTTAAGAGGGGCCAGGAGAGACACCTCATCGTTTTCCAGCTAACTGCAGTATTTCATCATACACATGAGCTGGTCGCTCCTGCTCTGACCTGCTTTTCCTATTTTTTTTATTCATTAATCTTTCCCATTAGATTGGGAACTCTTTGAGGACAAGTGCTGTTTTTTGCCTTTTTTTGTATCCGCAATACTCAGCACAGTGTCTGCCACATGTTAGAAGCTTGACTAATGTTTATTGACTGACTGGTTCTGAGGAATCAACTTGACAAGGAAAGGAGAGGGGAATGATGTGGTCATAATTGTGCTATAAATATAGAATTTGGGGAGCTATGTGGAGGATGAATTAGAGAGGAGTGAGGAGACTTAAGGAAAGATCAGTTAGAAAATGTTTGCAGTATTCCAAGTGAATAGTAACAAGGTCTAAAATAGAATGAAGACCATATGAGTAGAGAGAAGGGTCTAGTAAATTTGTACCAATAGAATCAATAAGACTTGGTAGGTGAATGGATATGTGGGGTGAGAGAGAGTGAGATGTGAAGGATGATATCAACTTTGCTAACCTGAATGATTGAAAGCATGGTGGCCATATAGAAATATGGAAGTTAAGAAGAGAAGTAAGTCTGTAGGAGAAAGAGTAGTTCTATTTGAAATGACCAGAGGTGATTAGTGACACAGGACTGGAGTTAGAAGAGATGCTAGGAATTGATATATTGATAGAGAAGTCATCTTCATAGAGATGATAAATGAATTCATGGAATCTGATGGGTTTACCAAGAGAGAATACAGGAAGAGATGAGCACCTTGAGGAGAATATTGGGATAAACGCACAGTAAGGGGAGGAATATGGCTAATAATTGATCAAAGGAGACCAGGAAGGCATAGGCAGATTGGTAGAGTGAGAACTGAGAGAGCAATGTCATGAAAGTTCAGAGAGGAGAGTGTTTCAGGATCAGAGGGTGATTACAACGTAAAAGGCTAAAGAGATCAAGCAGGATAAGCACTGGAAAAAGGTCCAATGACTTGGCAATGAAGAAATCACTGGTAACTATGGAGAGAACAGTTTCAGTTATATAATGCAAAGAGCAGAGAAATAAGAAAAAAGGGAGAAAGCAGTGGCAAGGAGTATAAACAGCTTTTCTTCCTAAAAAGCTTTTTCTTTCCCTAGAAAGTAATCATAAAAATGAGGAGTTATATAGAATGATAGTTTGAAGGATGATAGGAGTTGGTGTGAGAAGATTGAGAAAGAAAATTTGGATCCACTTCTGGGTGAAGCATAATAGAGTCATTTATGGAAGAAGAAAGAACTGACTTTTGCAGTGAAGGTGCAGTCAGGATTTAGATAACATAATTGGTAATATAGTCAGCACCATTGTGTTTCTTCTTCCATATCTACTTAATTACATATGAGTAGGAGAGAAAATATACTCCCCTTTTTATATAACCAGATATTCAAAAGGACACATTTAAATTTTTAAATAGTCATTTGCTATTAGTAAAAGAAATAATATCATTAAACACTCATATCAAAGCAAGTGCACAAATTATATATATATATATGGATTGGGATATATATTATCTATCTATATCTATATATACATGCATGTGTGTGTATTTATATATCACAATCCACACATAAACCTCGGTCAGACTCACATGAGTAGGAGAGGAGGAAGAGAGTGGAATACAGGGCTGAGGTTTAGCAAGACACAAACCACATTAAGAATAAAGGAGTCAAGGGATTTGAGAGCAGAGGATAGTGCAACATTGAACTAGCTAATTCTAGTGTCAAGATGAAGAAAGTAGGAGAGTAATCTCAGTAAGGGTGCATATCTGGAAAATTGCTAAAAGATGGAGGGACTGAAGGTCATTGTGAGAATGAAGAATAGGTTTAGGAGGAGTGAGGCATAAGCAAGGATGGAAGGATAAAATGTAGTCATAAAAAGGAATTTCACATTCTTGATAATGGAATGTAACAGGAGGACCTGAGTCCAAGTCTGGCCTCAGACACTTAACACTTACTAGCTGTATGACCTTGGGCAAGTCACTTAACCCCACTGCCCTGACTTCCCCCCTCCAAAACGCAAAAAAAAAATTGGAATGAAGAAGTAGATCATAAAAGAGGAGAATCATTAATGGGAAACCAGAGTATTGAGAAAATTTTGAAAATCCTTAGTACAGACTTCCAGTGCTAAGATGGTGAACTGATACAGGAACTCCCTGGAGCCCTCCCAAATTCTCTTTCAAGCAACCTTTAAAAATGCCTCTGAACCAATTTAGGAGTGGGGAAGCAACTGACCAGCATAGCAAGAAAGGTCTGTCTCACTAAGGTGGGAGGGGAGCCCAGTAAACAAGCAGTAGCAGCAGGCTGGACTCCAGGGGGCCTGCAACAAGGCTCCAAGCCCCAGAGCATCCACTAGCAAGGACCTATTGCTATGTAAGTCAGCAGCTCCAAAGGCCAGCCAGCAGTCTATAGCACCAACACAATATTCACAGCACCTATGGTGACTATGAATATGCTGGCATATTTCTGAATTACAAAATATAATGGACTCTCTGTATAGAAGACAAAAGCAAAACATTTATTCAGACACCAGAAAACCAAATCCCAACACCAGAAAGTCAAATCCATCACAGCAACAAAGACACAGCAGAGAGACACATCATACTTTAGCCTTCCCACAAACACTCACAAGCCTAGCTGTCACAGCAGGGGGCGAACAAATACTCAAAAGCCTAGATGTCTCCTTGGGTGCATCCTCTCTTCCCTCTAGTTCTAACTGCTCTGACTCCCAGATTCTTGTGGTCTCTGCTCCACCCCTCAGCAAGCTCCTCCCACCACAGGCTCCATTCAGCCTATTAGGGAATAGGGAAGATCTTCAAATTCCCATTACCATTACATCCAGCCCCAAGATATTTCATGTCCCTTACATAGCAAAAATACATTAATAATACGTTTCATTACATAGGTTAATGGAAGTTTAGGGGAAACTGGTGTCAACAGAACTTTACAACAATATAATGGGGATAACTGAAAATAAGTACATAAAATCATATCTTAGGGTGGGAACTTAAGCACAAGCACCCCATCATTCCCCCCTAGAATAAATAGGGCTCAAAATCATAGGGTAAGAGGAAAAGGACACTTCTATAGTTACTTCCTGCTGAAATTGGACATAAAGTTGTCCTAGCCCCAAGAGGTCCCATTTGAGAGGTCAGTTCTTTTTTTTGTTTTTTGGGGGTAATTAGCAATCAATCTATTAATTATGGCTAGCAAATAATCAACAGATTGAGGTCACTGGCCTCAGAAACCAGACAGAAACCCTGGAGAATATCTAATGTTTAAACACCCTTGGAAGAGTGGGTGTTCCCAGCAGGTGGGCTATTCTAATACAAAAGAATCCACCTCCACCCAGGCCAAGAGCAAAGAACAAAAGTGGGCTAAGAATTCTACTTAGAAGAGATGGCCATTACCCTTTAATCAGAACTCAGCTCTCCCAGTAGGCAGGGGTCCTGCCCAAGACAGAGGAGGATGTCTCACTGTCAGCTGTCCTTCAAAAGATCGGGGGGGGAGGGGAGCTATAAAAATTGTGCATACACTTTGGCCCAGCAATACCACTTCTAGGGCTGTATCCCAAAGAAATCATAGAAGTAGGAAAAGGACCCGTATGTACAAAAATATCCATAGCAGTTCCTTTTGTGGTGGCAAAGAATTAGAAATCAAGGGGATGCCCATCAATTGGGGAATGGCTAAACAAGTTGTGGTATATGAATGTAATGGAATACTATTGTGCTATAAGAAATGAGGAGCAGAGAGACTTCATAATTACCTGGAGAGACTTATATAAAACAATACTGAGTGAGGAGAACAGAACCAGGAGAACTTTGTACACAATTACAGACACATCGTATGTGTGATGACTAATTTTGATAGCCTGGGCTCCTCTCCGCAATGTAAGGTTATAAGACAACTCCAAAAGACTCATGACGGAAAGGGATATGTCCACATCCAAAAAAAGAACTAGAGTCAGAATGATTTAAGCAAACAACTTGCTCTCTCTTTGTGGGGGGTTTTTTTTGTGTTTCAGTTTTGTTCCTTCTTTCTTGTTCTACACTCCATTGGTTATAATTCTTTACAACCTGACGAATGTTTAATGTGAAGGTATTTGTAGAACCTATATCAGATTGCATGCTGCCATGCAGGGGAGGGGAGGAGAGGGAGGAGAAAATTTGGAACTCAAGGGACTGTGGAACTGAATGTTGTAAACTAAAAGCAATTTTTTTTAAAAAAGGGGAAAAAATGGCCTGGGCAGTGAATGAGGAAAAGGGAAAAAAAAACTTGGATCTCCCTCCCCCCCCAATATTAATCAGTTAATAATCATTTCAGTTCAAAAACAGGAAGGTGGTATGAACAATTCATGAACAGTACTTAGCACAGTGCAAAGCATATAGTAAGCACTTAATGTTTATTGACCAAATGACTCTTTTCCCATCACTCTTCCCATTCTGTCATCCATACCACCACTCCCTGTTTTCCTATTGCCTACCCTCAATTGGCTAATACAGTTTAATCTAGCCCTGCCTGACCACCATGGGATGTAGGGTTATAGAATGGAACACTGCTGGTATCAGCCATGACTATGTACCCTCTGGCTCAATAGCTGTGTCTTCCCTCCCCTATGGCTGTCATAGCACGTATCCTGACCTCCATATTCTTGGCTCAGTCTTAATGAGTCAAACTAAAGCCAAAGGAGACAATGATTCCTTCCAACTTCTCTATTTTGATGTTACACAGATGATCAATGGCCAATTTCCTTGCACTTTAAAGTTTGCAAAGCATTTCACATCTATTATCTCATTTGATTTTCACAGCTTTCCTGGAAGGCAGGTACTAGTGAAGTGTCTAGGATCTAGGGCAGATTTGCACTCAGCTCTTCCTGTGTCCCAAGTCTAGCTCTCCATGCACTATGTCACCCAGCTCTTTAAAGATGATTCCATCCTAAAGATGATTCCATTTACCAAATTTAGCATTCTTAGTGTCTGATTTGAAAGTTGGATGTTTCCTTCAAAGGTTTCATGGAATGAAATGCTTCCATCAAGGTATTTAGGGGTCTGGAGAAGCAGCAGGACAAAATGCAAAGAGCATGTCCAAGGACATTAGTTCAAATCCTAGCTTTGCCACTTTCTACCTGCATGACTCTGAGTAAGTTGCTTAACCTCTCCATGTCTATGGCTCTCTCTTCTACAAAATGCATAATTCAGACTAAATGATTTCTAAAATTTCTTCCATTTTTAAAGCCTAAACTACTGTTAACTTCCTGTATGACCTTATCTAGGCCTAAGTTATTTCCTCTATAAAACAAGGGTTTTGGACTATATAAACTCAAAATTTCCTTCCACCTCTCAAGTCTTTGCTTTCTATAGTTTTTTGAAGAGTTATCTGCTTCAGATAACACTTATTATTAAAAAGATATTTCCCACAATTCATTTATAAATCTTTGTAGAATGTATTGTAAGACAGAAACTACATAGCTTCCATATTTAATTGGGATCATTGATTTAGAGCTACAAAATGCCCTTAGAGGTCATCTAGCACAATCTATACCTCACCCCCCCCTCACACAACTCTTGACAACCGAGGAAATGAAGGTAACCCAGTAACTGACTTGCCCAAGGTCAGTGAAGAGACACAGAACCAGTATTTTGACCATAAGTCCAAAAAGAACTCTACAATCAGAACTCTTTCCATCATACTATAAATGATGAAGACTATGATAATGGCCTAAGTATGAAAACTTTCTTTAGGGACTTGACTGCTCCTTCTTGAAACAGTTACAATCATTTTCGTTGATTGGCTGAGGTCTGGGATAATTTGGTGGGTTCAGACTACTGTAGACTTAGGCAGCACTCTGAGGCTTAAGTATATTAAAAAGGGCAGACAGGGTTTAGAGCATAACAGAGAGAGATGAGCATACAGACCTGAAAGGACTTTGGTTCCAAGGTAGTAAAGCCTCTCCACTGGCACAGCTTCCCAAGATTGCCACTCTCCTCCTTAGCCTTGAGATGACCATGTTGAAGCAGTAGCTGAACCTCTTGGACTATCTTGGACCACCATTGCCTGGTGAAGAGCAGGAATTCTTCCACGACGAGTTTCCAGACCCAATTGTGGAGATACAGTAGCTACTGTGAGGTGTGGATGAAGTTTTTTTAGTTCCCAGTTTCATTTTACAGTTCTGAATTTCTAATCTCAAGATCCTGATCGGATCAACGGTGCTCGAAAAAAGTCAGTCAATGGAGATATCCGACCCTGCCCTATAATCAAAATCACAAGCAGAGGCGTCCATTTTTTTTTTCATTCAGAGGCCAACACCTTTATTATCCATTTGCTCAGTCCAGCATCGGGCCCCATGCTCCCGTCCCCCACCGGGCCCCTTAGGCCAGCATGGCAGGGAGGGCCTTCTTTGCCTCCAGCTGCACCCCAGAAGCTGCAAAGCCAGTGCCGCCCCTCTGGAGCAGGAAGATGGCCTTGTCTGCCAGCGGGGCTCCCCTGACGGCGTCCACCATGTCTGGCCGGATCAGACGCTCCACACACTTCAGGTCACCACGGCCCCGGATGTTCACAGGACGGCAGGGCGTGGAGCTGCTCAGGGCGACCCGGGTGACCGCACACACGTAGCACTCCCGCCGCGCGTCCGGCCCCACCCCGTCCGCACGGCCGTCCACGGGGGTGAAGTGGACAGTCATGAGGTCCGACAGGCGCAGGGGCTTCCAGGACATCGGGCACCTCACACCCCACGACGGCTTCTCCAGCTCGGCGGCCTTGGCTTCGGGCGTCAGGGACGGGATCCAGAAACTGCAGCTCCTTCGCCTTCTCCTGGGGTCCGTCCTCGGCCCCTGCTCTCGGGCCGAGGGGCCGGCTCACGATCGCTGCCTCCTCCACGAAGCGCCGGGGCCCCTCCTCCTGCCGGGCTGGTCTGCTTCTTTTAGGCCTTGGCGTGCCGGGCCATCTCCCGTTACTGGTGCAGGTTGTACTCGAGGATGGCGGCCCTCTGGTACAGGAAGCCGTTGGGGGTCACGACGGGGTCACGGCAGGGCTGCAGCGACAGGCAGCAGCAGTCAAAGTTCTTGATGGTCTCCCCACTGAGGCCCACGCTCTGCGTTCCACAGCCCGAGGCCGCGGTGACCTTTTTTTCTTCTCATGATGGAGAGGTCTGTTCGTTAACTGGCATCTGGAGCTTGGTGGACACCAGGTACAGGAGTGGCACATCACAGTTGTGGACATAAAGTGACATCTGGCTTAAGCAATCAGGCATCTGCAGATGGAGGGTATTAAACCTGTAGGAAACAAATCTCGAAAACAAGGTTAACAGATATAAAGCCAAAAAGAAACAGATGTAGGGTCAGCCATACTTCTGAAGTCCAAGAATTCACTCTAATGGCCTCATTCGTGGTAGAATATATGAGTTACTGGTACAATTTGGCAATCATCTCCTGAAGATGATGTTGATAAACAACACTTAACAGTATTATCTTTCCCCTGTGCTGCAATTTCCGCAGCCTTTGGAACATCAGCTGGCTTCCATTTTTACGCATACTTTAGTTTCCAATTTTATTCTATCAGTAGAACCAAACTCTTCAGTGCCTCTGATAGTTATTTCAGAAGGAGGGTCAGTTTTCATAAGAGGTATTGTTTCACAAGGAATAATAATCACTTGAACAATTCTATCACTTTTACAAAACCGTATGGGTTCTTCATTTAAATTTTGGAATATCACAATAATTTCTCCTTGATGATTAGAATCTATTACTCCAGCCAATACATGTATTCCTTGAGCTACTAATCCTGATTTAGGTAATATCTATTCAAACAACCACTCACAAGCACAGCAGAGAGCCACGCCATCCTTTAGCCTCCCCACAAACACTCACAAGCTTAGCTGTCTCCTTGGGTTCATCCTCTCCTCCCTCCAGTTCTAACTGCTCTGACTCCCAACTTCCGTGGCTCTGCTCCACCCTTCAGCAAGCTCCTCCCACCACAGACTCATGTGATTACATTCAACCTATTATGGGGCAAGGAAGATCTTCAAATTCCCTTAGGCTTATTAAGGGTGGGAAAGATATTTAAATTACCATTACATAGTCTCAGACCAAAAGCACAGAGAGGCCCCACCCTTTGTGCAGACCACTAGAAAGCCCCCACCCCCATTACTGACCAATAGCAAGATCCCATCCCCAGAGCTAACCAGCAGCACAGCAAGACCCCTCCAGTGGGGCCTACTAGATGTAAGAATTCACCTCCATAGCAAGCCAGCAGTGAGGCCTTGCCCCTGGGGCATGTCAGGAGGGTGGATCCCCCTCAAGTACAAGCCAGGAGCAAGCCCCCAACCTCTGGCACAAGAAACTTGACACTGTATAGAAGCAGAGCCCAACTTTTACATAAAAGTACAAAGTTACAAAATAAGAAGCAAAAAGAGCAAAAACTAAAACTTTACTATAGAAAGTTACTATGGTGACAAGGAGGATCAAAGGACAAAGTTGGAAAAGGACAGCAATGTCAAAATGACTACATGCAAAGCCTCAAAGGAAAATGTAAATTGATCTCAGGGCCAAAAAATAACTTCTGGAAGAGAGGTTTTGTTTTTGTTTTTGTTTTTGGGGGGGGAGGGGGCCAAAGAAATTGGGATTAAGTGACCTGCCCAAGGCAAACAGCTAGTAAATGCATCAAGTGTCTGAGGCCACATTTGAACTCAGGTCCTTGATACCAGGACCAGTGCTCTATTCACTGTGCTACCTAGCTACCCCTGGAAGAGTTTTTAAACAATTTTAAAAAGGAAATGAGAAGTAGAAGGGAAATGGGGACAAGAAATGAGAGTAATGTAAGAGAATCATGAAAAAATAATCAACAGCTTGGTAAAAGAGACAAAAAAAAAATTTGAAAAAGAAATATAAAAATTCATTGAAGAAAATAGCACCTTTAAAAAAGACAGAATTGGCCAGATGGAAGAGGGAGTACAAAAGCTCACTAAAGAAATAATTCCTTAAAAATTAGAATTGGGCAACTTGAAGCTAATGACTCCATGAGATATCAAGAAATGATAAAACAAGGGAGGCTAGAGCACCGGCCCTGGAGTCAGGAGGACCTGAGTTAAAATCCAGCCTCTGACACTTTAACATACACAAACACACACACACAAACTACCCGTGTGACCTTGGGCAAGTCACTTAATCCCAATTGCCCTACCTTCCCCCTCCAAAAAAAAAAAGAAATGATAAAACACAATCAGAAGAAGAAAACAACTGATTGGAAAATAGATCTTTTTTTTTTTTAAATAGTATGTTATTTTTCCAATTACATGTAAAGATAGTTTTCAACATTCATTTTTATAAGATTGATTTCCAGATGTTTTTCTTTCCTCCTCATCCCCTCTCCCTAAAACAGCAAATGATCTAATATAGTTTATACATGTATAATCATGGAAACATTTTCGCATTAGTCATATTATGAAAGAAGAAAGAAAACAAAAAGGAAAAACCATGAAAAAAAACAACAAAAGTGAAAATAGTATTCTTCAATCTCCATTCAGACTCCATAGTTCTTTCTCTGGATGTGGATAGCATTTTCCATCATGAGCCTTTTGGAATTGTCTTGGATCATTATATGGCTAAGAAGAGTTAAGTCAATCATAGTTGATCATTGGATAATGTTGCTGTTACTGCATACAGTGTTCTTCCAGTTCTGCTCACTTCACTCAGCATCAATTCATGTGAGTCTTTTCATGTTTTTTTTGAAATCTGCCTGTTCGTCATTTCTTATAGCAAAGTAGTGTTCCATTACATTCATATACCACAACTTATTCAGACATTCCCCAATTGATGGGCATACCTTCAATTTCCAGTTCTTTGCCACCACAAAAAGAGCTGCTATAAAGAATTTTGTTTGGTCCTGTTCCCTTTTTTTTATTATTTCTTGGGGATACAGACCTAGTAGTGGCATTGTTGTATCAAAGAGTATGCATGATTTGTTTGCCCTTTGGGCATAGTTCCAAATTGCTCTCCAGAATGTTTGGATCAGTTCACAACTCCACCAACAATGCATTAGTGTTCCAATTTTTCCAAATCATCTCCAAAACTTATTTTAATTTTCTGTCATATTAGCCAATCTGATAGGTGTGAAGTGATTCCTCAGAGCTGTTTTAATTTGCATTTCTCTAATCAATAGTGATTTAGAGCATTATTTCATGACTAGAGATAGCTTTAATTTCTTCATCTGAAACCTACCCGTTCCTGTCCTTTGGCCATTTGTCAATTGGTGAATGACTTGTACTGTTATAAATTTGACTCAGTTCTCTATATATTTGAGAAATGAGGCCATTATTAGAAATACTTGCTATGAAAATTGTTTCCCATTGTACTGCTTTCCTTCTAATCCTGGTTGCTTTGTTTGTGCAAAAACTTTTCAATTTACTGTAATCAAAATGATTCATTTTGTGCTTCATAATGTTCTCTATCTCTTGTTTAGTCATAAATCCTTCCCTTCTTCATAGATCTGACAGGCAAACTATTTCTTGCTCTCCTAATTTGCTTATGGTATCACTTGTTATGTCTCAATCATGCACCCATTTTGACCTTATCTTGGTATACAGTGTGCAATACTGGCCTATGCCTACTTTCTGCCATACTATTTTCCCAGTTTTCCCAGCAGTTTTTGTCAAATAGTGAGTTCTTATTTCAGAAGTTGGAGTCTTTGGGTTTATCAAAAAGTAGATTACTATAGTAATTTACTACTGCATCTTGTGCACCTAATACATCCCACTGATCAACCACTCTATTTCTTAGCCAGTACCAAATAGTTTTGATGATTGCTGCTTGAAAATACAGTTTTAGTTCTGGTACAGCTAGGTCTAGGTCACCTTTTTTTGCATTTTTTCATAATTCTCTTGATAGTCTTGACCTTTTGTTTTTTCAGATGGATATTGTTATTTTTTTTCTAGCTCTATAAAACAATTTTTGGTACTTTGGTATAGTACTGAATAAGTAAATTAATTTAGGTAGGATTGTCATTTTTATTATATTAGCTCAGCCTACCCATTAGCAATTGGTATTTTTCCAATTGTTTAGATCTGAAGTGTTTTGTAATTACAGGCATGTAATTCTTGGGTTTGTCTTGGCAAGTAGACTCCCAGATATTTTATATTGTCTACATGTATTTTAAATGGAATTTCTCTTTCTATCTCTTGCTGCTGATCTTAGGATTTTTCTTACACCCTGTTACTTTGCTGAAGTTGTTAATTATTTCAAGGAATTTCTTAGGTGATTTTCTAGGATTCTATAAGTGTACCATCATATTATCTGTAAAGAGTGATAGTTTTATTTCCTCATTTCCTATTCTAATTCCTTCAATTTTTTTCTTCTCTTATTGCTAAAGCTAATATTTCTAGTACAATAATGAATAATAATGGCCTCCTTAATCTTATTAGGAAGGCTTCTAGTTTATCCTGTTGCAGATAATGCTTGCTGATGGTTTTAGATCAGGTTTGCACAGCCTGCAGACCATGAAAGGATTTTGGATAGCCCATGAAAAATGTATAGGATATAAAACAAGTCTTCCCAAAATACTGCCTGTAGGCTACTTTGGCAGGCTGCAAGTAGCCCATGGGTCCTATGTTGTGCAGACCAGTTTTAGATAGATAGTATTTATCATTTTAAGGAAAGCTCCATTTATTCCTATTCTCTCTAGTGTTTTTAATAGGAATGGGTGCTGTATTTTGTCAAAAGCTTTTTCTGCATCTATTGAGATAATCATGTGATTTCTGTTGGCTTTGTAATTGACATGGACAGTTATTCTGATAGTTTTTCTAATTTTGAACCTTCCTGATAAAAATCTCATTGGTCATACTGTATTATCCTTGTGATGAATTGCTCTTTGCTAATATTCTATTTAAAATTTTTGCATCAACATTCATTAGGAAAATTTGTCTACAGTTTTCTTTCTGTTTTGACTCTTCCTCATTTAGGTCATCAACATCACATTTGTGTCATAAAAGGAATTTGGTAGGACTTCTTTGCCTATCTTTCCAAATAGCTAATATAGTATTGGAATTAAGTGTTCTTTAAATGTTTGGTAGAATTCACTTGTAAATTCACTTGTCCCTGGAGATTTTTTTCTTAGGAAGTTCATCATGGCTTATTCAATTTCTTTTTCTAAAATAGAGTAATTTATTTTATTTTGTCTTCTGTTAATCTGGACAATTTATATTTTTATAAATATTCATCCATTTCACTTAAATTCTCAGATTAATTGACATAGTTGGGTAAAACAACTCCTAGTTACAAATTAATCAAACTTTTATCAATTTTGTTGGATTTTTTTTAAACCAACTCTTTGTTTTATTTATTAATTCAATGGTTTTCTTTCGATTTTATCAGTCTTTCCTTAGATTTTCAGAATTTATAATTTGATGCTTAATTGGGGATTTTTACTTTGTTCTTTTTCTAGCTTTTTTAGTTGTATGCCCAATTCATTGGTCTGCTTTTTCTCTATTTTATTCATGTAAGCATTTTAGAGATATAAAATTTTCCCTAAATACTGCTTTAGCTGCATCCCATAAATTTTGATATGTTATCTCATTATTGTCATTCTCTTTGATGAAATTATTGTTTCTGTGATTTGTTGTTTGACCATGGTCTTTTGTTACATGTAGTTTTTGTAGCATTATGATTTGAAAAGAATGCATTTACTATTTCTGCTTTTCTACACTGGACTGTGAGGTTTTTATGCCCTAATATACGGTCAATTTTTGTGTTGGTACCATACACTGCTGAGAAAAAGGAATAGTCTTCTCTATCTCCATTCAGTTTTCTCCAAAGGTTTATCATATCTAAATTTTCTAAAATTCCTTTCACCTCCTTAAACTTCTTTTTGGTTTATGTTGTGGTTAGATTTATCTAGTTCTGTGAGGTGGAGGTGGAGGTGGAGGTCCCCTACTAATATAATTTTGCTGTCTATTTCTTTCTGCAACTCATTTAACTACTCCTCTAAGAATCTGAATGCTATACCACTTGGTGCATATGTTTAGTATTGATATTACTTCATCATCTATGATATCTTTCAGCAAGATGTAGTTTCCTTCCTTGTCTCTTTTAATTAGATCTATTTTTGCTTTTGCTTTGTCTGTGTGTGTGTGTTTTTTTAAATTTCAGTTGAAGGATGATATATTCTGCTCCAGTCTTTTACCTAATTTATTTATTCAAATACCATTAAACTGAGTCCAAAAATCAGAAAGTCAAAGTCATCACAGTAGCTATAGAGTTGGCACACATAGTTGATGCAGTAAACACCCACATTCTCAAGCCAACAGGTTACCTCAGGCAAAGGTCCTCCTCTCCTCATTCACATCAACTGCTCAGTGTCCCAAAGCTTGCTCCCAGCAGATCCAGCCCCCAGCAGTGCCCATCCCCAGCAGTCCTCAGCAAGAGCCCTTAGCAGAAATTCTGGCTGGCTCAAAAAAGCAAAAAGAAGTTCCTGCTGCTGCTACTGTTGCTGCTGCCACCACCAATCACCACACTGACTCTAGCTTGGGTCCTGCTTCCTCTTGCCCCACCCCTTCCTGCTACATCAGCAAGTTCAAGGGGCATGGAAGATCTTCAAATCCCATAACCATTACACCTCCCCAAACTCCTCCTGTAGAACACCCCTAGATTCCTCCCACAACCTTCCTGTATATAAGATCCCATCTTTTCTCCCTGTGGAGTGAGAGCACCATAGAATTTTCTAAGATCCCATCTTCTCTCCCTGTGGAGTGAGAGCACCATGGAATTTTCTAGCACAGACTTACTCTGTATCCAGTACAAGTGAAATTTTAATAAACTTTGCTTTTCTTTGGCTGAGAGAAGACTTGACTCAATTCATTCAGCAGTAACCAGCATGTTGGTATTTTGGGGTCTCGAGCACCCCAACCCCTAAACCTCGTCATTTTATGGTGAACCTCTTCAAATATGCCTTCCCTTGTACTAATTCCTCCTCCCTTTTCTCTTCCCCTTCCCCTCCTACTTTTCTATAGGGTAAGATAGATTTCTTTATCCAACTGAATGTGTTATTCCCTCGTTGAACCAAATACAATGAGAGTAAGGTTCAAACACTGCTCACCCCCTCCCTTCTTTCCCTCTATTGTAATAGGTCTTTCTGCTTCTTCATGTAATGTAATTTACCCCATTCTGCCTCTCCCTTTTCTCTTCTCCCAGTACAATCCTTTCTTTCACCCCTTATTGTTTTATCATCACATCACAGTCAACTTAAACACACACCCTCTATCTATGAATACTCCTTGCCCTAATAGGAATAGTTTTTTTTTTGTTTTTGTTTTTTGCTTTTTGGAGGAGGAAAGGCAGGGCAATTGGGGTTGTGACTTGCCCAAGGTCACATGACTAGTGTTTTAAGTGTCTGTTGAATTTGAACTCAGGTCCTCCTGACTCCAGGGATGGTGCTCTATTCACTGTGCCACCTAGCCACCCCATAGGGTTACAATTCTTAAGAATTACAAGTATCATCTTCCGATGTAGGAATGTAAATAGTTTAGCCTTACTGAATACCATGGTGGGGGAGGGGGGAGGGTTTCTTTCCTGTTTACCTTTTTTGTGTTTCTCTTGAGTCTTGTATTTGAAGATCAAATTTTCTATTTAGCTCTGGTCCTTTCATCAGGAAACTTTGACAGTCCCCTATTTCATTAAATATCCATCTTTTCCCCAGAAAGTTTAAGCTAAATGTTGCTGGGTAGTTGACTCTTGGTTGTAATCCAAGCTCCTTTTTCTTCTGGAATATCATATTCCAAGCCCCCAAGCCTTTAATGTAGAAGCTGCTAAATCTTGTGGAATCCTTTGGCTCCTTGATATTTGAATTGTTTCTTTGTGGCTTGCGGTATTTTCTCCTTGACCTGATAGTTCTGGAATTTGACTTTGGATATTTTTTGGAGTTTTCATTTGGGGATCTCTATTTTACCCTCTGGTTCTAGGACATCAGGGCAGTTTTCCTTGAGAATTTCTTGGAAGACACTGTCCAGACTCTTTTTTTTCTTTTTGATCATGGCTTTCAGGTAGTCCACTAATTCTTAAATTATCTCTCCTGGATCTATTTTCTTGGTCTGTTTTACCAATGAGGTATTTTGCAATTTCTTCTATTTTTTCTTTCTTTTTATTATTATTATTTTCATTTTTCAACTGCTTTATTAACTTCTGATTTACATCACTCATTACCTCCAGATTTTGAGTTACAAATTTTCTCCCCATTTTTCCCCTACCCACCACCCCAAAATAGCAGTCCCACAGGATATCCCCTCCTCCAATCTGCTCTCTCCCATATATTCTCCCATATCCCTTTTGACTTTTCTAGTGGATCTCTATGCCCCAGGGCCTGTATATATTATTTCCCAATTACATGTAAAAGAGTATTAATAATAGTATATATATATATATATATATATATATATATATATTTAAATATTTGATTCTAAAACTTTGAATTCCAGATTCATTCCCTTCCTCCCTTGTCACCCACCCTTACTGGGAAGATAATCAGTTCAGTATAGGTTGTACATATGTGGCTAATGCAATACAATAACATAGTAAATATATTGTAAAAGACTGACTATATTTCCCTCCCTCCTATCCCACCTCCCACTAGTTCTATTCTCTACTTTGATCCCGTCCCTTTTCAAAAGTGGGTGCTTCCAACTTCCCTCCCCACTAGCCTACCCTCCCTTCCATCATACCCCCTCTCATCGCCTTTCCCCCCCTACTCTCCTGGAGGGTGAGATACCCTATTTAGTGTATATTTCATTCCCTCCTCAAGCCAAATTCAATGGGAATAAGGTTGACCCATTCCCTTTTGCCTTCCTGTTCTTCCCCTCCATTGTAACCATTTTCCCTTGCCTCTTCTGTATGAGATAGTTTACCCCATTCTGTCTCTCCCCATCTACTCTCATTATATTCCTCTCTCACTTCCTAATTTCACCTTTTAAGTATCATCCCTTACTGTTAAATTGGTCCTGTGCCCTCTATCTATGTGTACCTGTAAACATATATACACACATTCATATATGTATACATATGCCCATATACCCTCATATATAGACAAATATATATATATGTATATATATATATATATATATATATATTTATATTCCTTTCAACTACTGAGAAAAGTTTCATAAGTTACAATTATTGTTTTTCCATGTAAGGATGTTAATAGTTCAACTTTGATAAATTCCTTATGATTTCTTTTCCCTGTTTACCTTCTCATGCTTCTCTTGCTTCTTGCATCTGAATGTCAAATTTTCTATTCAACTCTGGTTTTTTCAGCAAGAGTGCTTGAAAGTCCTCTATTCCACTGAATGACCATATTTTCCCCTGAAACATGATGCTCAGTTTTGCTGGGTAGGTGACTCTTGGTTTTAATCCCAGATCCTTTGACCTCTGGAATATCATATTCCAAGCCCTTCGATCCCTCAGTGTAGAAGCTGCCAGATCCTGGGTTATCCTGATTCTGTTTCCACAATATTCAAATTGTTTCTTCCTGGACACTTGTAATATTATCTCCTTAATCTGGGAATTTCGGAACCTGGCTATAATATTCCTAGGAGTTTTTTGGGGGGATCTTTTTCAGGAGGTGATCAGTGGATTCTTTCGACCTCTGTTTTGCCCTCTGGTTCTAAAACATCAAGGCAGTTTTCCTTGAGAATTTCTTGGAGGATGATTTCTAGGTTCTTTCTTTGATCATAGCTTTTAGGTAGTCCAATAATTTTTAAATTCTCTCTCCTGGATCTATTTTCCAGTTCAGTGGTTTTTTCCCATGAGATATTTCACATTGCCTTCTATTCTTTCATTTGTTTGGATCTGTTTAATAGCATCTTGATTTCTCATAAAGTCATTAGCTTCCATTTGCTCCAATCTAATTCTGAAGCAATGATTCTCCTCATTGAGCTTTTGATATTCTTTTTCCATCTGGCAAATTCGGCTTTTTAAGGCATTCTTCTCCTCATTGCCTTTTTGAGCCTCTTTTGCCATTTGAGTCAGTCTATTTTTTTAAGGTGTGATTTTCCTTAGTCAGGCTGTTGACTCTCATTTCATAATTTTCTTGCATTGTTCTCATTTCTCTTCCCAATTTTTACTCCACTACTCTTATCTGCTTCTTAAGGTCCTCTATGGCCTGTAACCAGCTCGTATTTTCCTTTGAAGCTTTTGGTGTGGGAGTTCTGACTTTACTGTCTTCCTCCTGTTCCATGCTTTGATCTTTTTTGTCCCCAAAATAGGAGTCTAATGTTGGAATCTTCTGCTTTGTTTCCTTTGCCTGGTCATGTCACCCCTCAGTCACTTGACCCCTGGGCTTTTTGCCACAGTAGGACTCTGCCACCACACAGGGGAGCTTTTGTCCCAAATGCTGGGGTTTCCTCATCTGCCAGAGGTATTAGATGGGTGCCCTCTCTGAGGTCTCCACATGCTCTGGCAAGCTGGACACACACCCCAGGACCTTCACCCTAGACTGCAATCCAGATCCAAGCAGGTTAAAGCAAGAGTTATTACCCCTCAGACTAGTGCTTGGTCCCCCTACACTCTGCAGGCCAGGAGCTGAAGCTGCCATGTGGTGCTGGCTGGCTGTGCAAGGGTCTCAGCAGCTTCTCGCCCCGGGGGGCAAAAGCCACGCACTCCTACTTACTGGGTCCCAAAGTCCAGACTGCACTGAACTCTCACTTTGTCCTTCTCATCTGTGTGTTGATAATTCTGGAAATGGCTACAGCTGCTCCTAATCTGGAGTCCCTCCAGCCGGCAGCTGGTCAGATCCACCCTGGGGCTAAAGCCTTGGAGTGGAGCTGGGCTTGGCTCCCACAGCACTGCACTGGCCAATTCCTGCCAGCCTGCTGGGCTGTCCTCAGTGGGAGTTTAGCTTCTGTGTGTCATTTTATGGGTTCTGCAGCTCCAAAGTTTGTTTAGAGTTCCCTTTTTACATGGATTGGGGAAGGTGGAAGCAGGAGCAGCAGGAAGATCCTGTTTCTACCTATTTTTTCATTCTTTCGATTATGTTTGACTGATTCTTGATATCTCATAGAATCATTTGCCCAATCCTAATTTTTAAGTTCGCTTTTGTACCTCATTTCTCATTTGGCTAGATCTACTTTTAAAAGAGTTGTTTTCTTCAGTGGATTTTTTTTCCCATTTGGTCAATTCTATTTTTTAAGGAGTTGTTTTTTTCAGTCAATTTTTGTGCTTCCTTTTCTAACCTTCTGACTCTTTTTCATAACTCTCCTTTATAACTCTCAATGCTTTTCCCAATTTTTCTACCTCTCTTGTTTTTTAAAATCCTTTTTTGAGCTTGTCCAAGAGGACTTTGGGGCATGAGACTAATTCATATTCCCGTTTGAGGCTTTACATGTAGGCATTTTGAGATTGTTTCCTCTTCTGATCTTTTTGTGTTTTGATATTCCTTGTTGTTACCTTAGTAGTTTTCTGTGGTAAGGGCTTTTTTGTTGTTGTTGTTGTTCATTTTTAAAAGTTGAGCCCTGCTCCTGGGGTACAGGAAAGTTTCTTGCACTGGGGTCTAGGTATCTGATCACTGGCTTTCTGCACCAGGGCCTCTAGGGCTAGTGACTTGCCCACTGCTGTAGGGTGGACCAGCCTAGTCACCTCTGTTGTGCCCTGGATTCTAGGGCTAGCAGTTTGCTAGATGCACCAGGGCTGGAACCCTCACATCTGGCCTGCTATGACATTAGCCTGCTGAGCCTAGACCATGGGGCTTAGTTGCTGATCTTTGCTCTGAATAAGAGCCTCCTGCTGGCTTGTGCAGACACTCCCTGCACTAGGATGTGCTCCCCTTTTACCCAAGTGAGAATAACCTTTCTTAAGGTTATCTTGGGCTAGAAAATTGCTTCACTCTCTCTTTTCTGTCACAACAGAATTCTTTTAGAGGATTAATTTAATGTTATTTCTGAGGAAAACTCTGCTCAGGCAACTTCCTGGCTTCTCTCTGACGTCTTGGTTCCACCCCTTATGATCTTAAGTAGAAATCTCTGTGGATGGGATGGCTAGGTTGCAGTGAATAGAGCACCGGCCCTGGAGTCAGGAAGACCTGAGTTCAAATGCGGCCTCAGACACCTAACATAAAAACTAGCCCTGTGACGTGCAAGTCATTTAACCCCAGTTGCCCTCCGAAAAGAAAAAAAACTGTGGTGGGAATAAGCAGGCTGTCACATATTACCAAATATAATTTGAGTGCAATGTGACATAAATGTTATCTAGGCATGCCACCTGGCATATAGTAGGTGCTTAATAAAGAACTTGTTGGTCACATGATCAGAAAATGGAGTAGATTAGTCATGTAGAAAGAAAAAAGACTATCAGGTGAACAGTTTACAATCCTGAAGTAGTATCCTGCATCTATTCTACCTGTTTCACCAAATTCAGAATTTAATACCCTTCAATAAGGTTGGGGTAGGGAAACTGTCAGTATGGACACATACCATATGAAAGAAAAGGCAGAAAGACAGTTAATGCTATGTTTATAACTATACTGGATTTGCTGAGAAAACAACATACTTCCTAAAAGTGATCTGATTGGACCCACAGAGTTGGATAGATATAGCTAATTAAAAGCTAACATTTATATAGTGCTTATTACATGCTAGGCACTGTATTAAGCACTTTACTATTATTATCTCATATGTCCCTCAAAACAATGATTATGAACCCCATTTTATAGATGAGAAGCTGAAGCAAACAGAGGTTAAGTGACTTGCCAGAATCACAGAGCTAGTAAGTGTCTGCTACAAGGTTTAAACTGTCTTCCTGACTCCAGGCTCGGTGCTCTATCCATTCATTGCACTACCTAAATGGATAATAGGAAGAAATAAATTCATCATATTCTCATTGCAAAGCAATGTCTCTTGCATCTTCCTGCCAATCTAGAGTTAAGGTGGAGAAGTTCAGGAAAACAAAATATCTGGAATACGTGTCTGAGTACAAACTGTTTAACCAGTTCTTTTGAAAACAAAAAACAATATTGAATTTCCCTAGATAGTACTACTAGGGAAATTCAAGGTTCTTATTCAAGTAATAGTATGTTTCTTTAAGATATTTCCCTGAATGAGTTTCTCTCATAAATGATTCATCCTACTTTGTTACAGGTTATATGTTCAGGTATTAAGTACTTTTTTAAAAATTTCTTTAATGTATATGTGTATCACAACATATCATTGTGAATGGTTACCCATTACTTAGCTGTAAACATTTGAGGACAGGGACCATGTTTTAGCTAAACTTTATCTCCTCTAAGATTGGTTCAGTGTCACTAAATAATTGTGATTTTTCTGAATTGTTTCTGAAATTCCATTTATTTGGTTAAGAAAATACAGTTTTTCCTTTTTGAATCTTTTCTAAGACACTTAGGTACACACAAGAAAGGCCTTTTTAAGGAAATAACAGTCATTATTACTTGGATTGGCTCTCAGCTATCCAGTACCAAGTTTGCAGTACCAAGCTGGTCTTGGAATCAGGAAGATCTACATGCAAAGCCAGCCTTAGACATGAAGTAGTTGTGTGACCCTGGGTAAGTCACTTGTTTCCCTCAGTTTCCTCATCTGTAAAATGTGGATAATATCACATGCCTCCCAAGATTGTTATGAAGATCAAATGAGATAATTGCAAAGCTAAGTACCTAGAACACAGTGAGAGCTATACAAATGCTTGGCTATTAACTAACCAAATCATTTGACTGCAACCCAAGAAACCGAGGTTTGTTTCCATTTCACCGAGTTGTTAGCCATGAGACCTTAGGAATATTATTTCATCTCTCTGGGCCTTCGCTTACATAAAATTAAGGATTCAAATAAATAATATGCAATCACTTTCAGCTCTGAAGTTCTAGGAGTCTATGAAACCAAGTAAATGAGGTTGTACTCAGAAGGAACAAAGACTGAACCCATGACCACCATCTGGTGGCAAAAATACATCAATGCAAACTTCTATTCTTGATGGGATGCTATGCTACTTAGAAGTTTTCAGATTTGGAGTTTCAACGGACTTTATAAGTTATCCACTCAAAGGTCTTTATTTTGAAGATACAGAAACTAGCCTAAGTCATTAAGTAATTTGATCAAATTTATTATTTACTAAAGATTATTGAGTAGCAAAGCTAAAATTTGAACCCTGGTCCTCTGACTCCAAATCTGGCATTCTTTTTACAGTATCCAAAGTATGAAAACATCAGATTTATTACAATTTGACACACTTGCTTAATCTAAATTTCAGTACTTATAAATGTCCTTGCTAACAAAGATATCTAGAAAACATACAGGCCTTCTATTCCTACCTCTTCCTCTTCTCCTCCAAATGAAGTGGCTTTCCAGTATAGCTGAAACTTTTTTTGCTATGCTCATGGAATTAAGGAAAGTGGTTGAATAAACTTATGCAGGTATCTTCCAGATTTCGTTTTAGTCAGAACAGCCACATAAGAGCTGTGATAATTTGATTTTAGGTAATGTGGACAAATAAAATTTATACATAATCAACTGACAAGGAAAAAGGTGATCTAATAGACTGATTATCACATTTATGTTTACACATCTTGCATATGTACAAAGTTATTTTATTTCATAATCCATATAACCTTTTCACAAGTGTAAACAAAATTGTATTTCTTCTACTTAAGTTACCTATTTCCTGATTTTTTTGGGTCCCTTTTCTCCTACCTACTATTGGTGACTCTAAGTTAAAAGAATAGTTAATAGAAGCAGAAACAATTTTGACAAAAGTCATCAAAAATCTTGGTTGTTTGCAGGGCCCAGGCTACTTTGAGGTTTAATTTAGGCTTCATTGATGTTTTGGGGTGGTTTTTTTAAACCTTCATCTGCAAAGTGAGACAGTTGGATCAAATACAGTCTACCTCTAAATTCAATGAAAGGAGAAAGCTGCGGGGAAAAATAAATATATTCCTCAGGAGTATGATTTCAGATTATTTTCCCCCCACCATGAGAAATTCTAAGCATATTCTAATATACTTGTTTCATAGTTGTTTATCCTTTTTCTTTGTACAAAGCATTGAGATATTCATTAAAAGGCCTACTATTATTTAGAGTATCTGAAATAGTATTCTTTGAATTTGTGATGAGAAAATAACGTTATTATGTATTCTTTCATTTTCTTTAATATTTGAAGCTAGTAAGTAGGAGATAAACATCAATCAGAAAATCAATAAGTATTTTAAGTGCCTCCTCTGTGCCAGGCACTGTGCTGAGGACTGGGGATACAAAATAAGCAAAGATAGTCCCTGCCCTCAAGGAACTAAATGTGAACAATTAGTTACAAAAATAAGAAAAGTGAGTTAATAAAATAAAAATCTCCATTACCTATATTTTAATTGGGCAATTAATTTTGTAACATTATTGTTGCTGTTACCTAGGTGATATAGTGGATAGACCACTACACTTTGGAGTTAGGAAAACTTAACTTCAGATCCAGCCATGTGACCCCAGATAAGCCATTTAACTTCTATTTGCCTCAGTTTCCTCATTAATAAAATGGAGCTAATAGCACCTACCTCCCAGGGATGTAGTAAGGATCAAAAGAGATAATAATTATAAAGAGTTTAACACAGTGCCTGGCACATAGAAAGAAAGCACCGTGTTGCTGTTGTTGCTGCTATTATTATTGTTGTAAATTACCTGAGTCTGAATCAACATCTCAGACACTAGTTATGTGACCCCTGGCCAAGTCACCATCTCTTAGTTTCTTCACTTATACAATAGGGATAGCAACATTACAGGATCATTGTGAGAAGCAAATGAGTTAATGTATGGAAAATGCCTCAAGCCTTAAAGAATTATATGTTACCTATAGCAATTTAAAGTTTATAAAGTGATTTGCATATGCCATCTTGAGGTCTATTTTTGGATATTTTACAGCTAAAAATCTTAAAACTTTTTTCCTAAAGCCTTCAGTCAAGAGTAAAAATACCTCAGAAGTCAATTTGGAATTAAATGTTTTTTTTTTTTAACTTTCATGTACAAGGCACTGCAAGTCTTTACATATTTGAATTACAGCCAACAAAATTCATAATTTGGGGAAGGGCAAGGAAGTTGAACATCATTACCTGAAAAGCATGTTAGATTAACTGTCATTTTTCAAGAATTTCTAGGGCTTTCTACTTTTGTGCTTAGGGAAAGACAAATAATTAACCTTTAGTCTAAGGCTTCCACTTCTAGCTGAAATATCAAGAAAAGCTGTGATTTAAAGAGGTAGGAATAAAACTGCAAATGTGGCTGTTTTAATATTTTCTTAATACCCCAATGTCTCTTGGAATCGTTATCAAATTATTACATTTTGATCCAACTTTATACATTCTCAATTTTGGAGGCAACTGAACTGTCATTTAAACAGAAGACTTAATGAAAATGCTTTTTTCAATCACCATTGAGTAATTAAGATTTAATGGGCAGCTATGTGGTGCAGTGGATAGAGCACCAGGCCCACAGTCAGTAAGACTCCTTTTCCTGAATTCAAATGTAGCCTCAGATACTTACTAGCTGTGTGATTGATTCTGGGCAAGTCACCTAACCCCGTTTGCCTCAGTTCCTCATCTATACAAATGAGCTACAGAGCTAGTATCTTTGCCAAGAAAATCCTAAATGGAGTCACGAAGAGTTGGACACAATTGAAACAATTCAACAACAACAACAAAAATTGAGGTTTACTACACTTTAAGAAAATTGAATTAAGTATGTGCTAATGAAAATGGCATTTTAAAATTGTACTATACCTCCTAAAGTTCACAACTTTTACAGATCGCTAGAAGCACACTGTCACAGCTTTAGCAGAATAAATACACCAAAGTCTCACTCAAAAAAACATCAAAACCTTTGGTTTTGTATGTAGAGGTATTTTATTGCAAAATTATCAGGACGAAAAATGAATTTTTACAATAGGATTTACCCATGAACACCATCATTAAACATCTTAAAATATATTTGGAAAAGAATCAGAGTGCATTTCAACAAATATACCTTATCACAGAGGGGAAAGAGGAGCTCTGAGATAAAACTTAATTAAGAAACAGATATCACATTAGCCCCATTGTGAGTTAGTATCAGTACTTGTTTTTCCAAATAGAGAACTATAACTCATAGACCATTTATCAGTATATTTTACTTTTACTAGAATAAACTGATAGTGTTTTTGTTAATTCCATTCTTTTTCAAATTATAAATATTAGATCAGTGGATATTTTTCAACAATTCCAAAGGGTAAGCTGATTTTTCTTAAGTCTTGTATTACTGAACAGCAATGTGGAGGGGAAAAAAAAAAAGGTTTACTAGCATTTATTGCACTAACAATGTAGATGCCAAAAAAATGTCTATAAAATGAAGAGGTAAGTGTCTAGTTTTGCAAACAGTAACCATCCTTATAGGTCAGCATGATATTGCCTTTCTGACTCATATATCTTGCTTAAAATCTAAGGATCACTGTTATTTCCATGTATATGACTTAATAAGAATATATTTTAAGATTAGCTTGCTTTTCTTTTTCTTTCTTCTCTTTCTTTATGGCCACAAGGTTACCATTTAGTGCATTACTGATGGCTCATTGTGTCAAAAGAACTTTTTTTTAAAGAAAAGATACAGTAAAAATATAAAGACCTGGAGCAGAGTGGCATCATATGCCCTGCCCACTCTTATTGTACAGTTACTATAGTTATACTTTACAAACACTTTGCAGAGCACTGTATCAATTTTTATCTAACTCAAATCACCGAGCTAGCAAATGAAAAATTTATTTTCATGCCATACCCAATATGGGTGGTCAGAGTAAGTAACAAAGAAAATTGCTTTCTACAGTTTTTATGTATCAACTCAATTTGATACATGTATTTTCTAAGTTGCCACAAAATGCTTTAAAACCACATAGAACTAATTATGTACTTCTTTAACACAGGTAAAACCTTCCCCTGAAATTGAAGGAAGGCTATTTCTCCCTCTAAAGTTATTAAAGGAGCTTTAACATTTCCTGGACCACGGACCTCTAGGCTCATGGCTCCTATCTATTTTCAGGATATAAGTTATTAAGCAGTACAGTATTTTCTTTTAGGCTGGTTAGAAATAAGTGCAGTTTAAAATCAACTTTCTGAATGGAACAAAGGCAAAGTTCTTTTGCCTGATAAGAACAGCAGAATCAGACTGTCAAGAACACAATCTTTTATTAGATTAATGACTATTAAATTAATAACTTTGAAATCACCCAAGCCTTGTTAAATTGTTATATTGCACTTGAGAACAAAAAGCAAAACATTTAGTACCTATCCCAAAAAATTGCAGTACCCATATGCTCTTCGTGTTGGCATTCTATAAAGGCTTGCCCCAAAACATTTCACCAAGTGAAAAGGTACACTACAAAATTATGAATGAGTCATAGGCTTCTTCATTCTAGTATACATTTTTTCAACTGTTTCTTTTCCATGAGGAACTGTCTTTTGCATGCACAAGATTACCATGAACAGAGTACCTTTAAACAAGGTGGCATTATTGCTAATGATTGGTTACCAATGAGTATGATGCTAAAAAGAGAAAAACAGTCATGTGATAATAATAAGCTTCTTAGCATTAAGTTTTGTACCTTCTGAAGAAACACCAACCTACAGAAACCAACTTGATTTATGAAAACTAGCAAATGCAGCACTTAACACGACCCTCCCATCAAAGTCCTTTTTTAAAGAAATGAATAAATTTTTTTAAATATTTCATAATTCTCTCAATTCTGAAAAGCTAATTTTCTAATAGTTCATGCATTTTCTCTGAAAGTAAATGTTACCTTAATCAGTGTGATAAAAAGTTTCAAAACTGAGGAAATGTGATTTTTTTAAGAAAAATGGCTATTAACGTTTTTATTTTTCTAATGTCCCAAAATTCCTTAGAACAATGTCACCAAAATTATACTCTTAACGACTTATAAAGGAAAAAATGGGGGAGTGGGGAGGAAGGAAAAGAAGGGGTGAGCTAGTAAGAATATAAGCAAAAGTTTTTTATATAAAGCAATTTTTAAACATATTTAATACTTGGTCTTTTAGGTCATACTAAATGTATCTTTTTTGCCAATTAAGATTTTTCAAACTCATTATTATACTATCTCTAAGAATCAAATTAAACAGCATAGGTCTAAAATTGTAAATATCCATTAACAAAGTAGCATATTTTTTGGCAACACATTCATATATTTTATAGGATTATTATATACTATGGAAAGCTATATACATTCACATCATACTTTAGAGTAAAAAACCAATATTTAAGTTCTTTTTTAAAAATTTGTTTCAGAAAGAAATCTGTAAATCATACAATATTTTTAATTAGGTTTGGCATTTCTCCATTATTTTTTCATGAGTCACATTATTGCTTTAAGTTTTATTTCACTTTTTTTAAACTATTATCTCCAGTGTTAAAGGATCATCTAGTCTTTGCTTCTGCAATACTAGAATGTGCTTTAATTTCAGGCACAGGCCAAGAAGAGAACAGATTATAGCATGTCTAATTTAATCATTTCTGTGACTTTAAATGAATTGCCACATAAAAGATGGGGTAGTAGTAAATGGTATTAATCGTGAAAATGGCTAAAGTAATTGTTTCATGGGTGTCAATAAAATTCAAGTGGCTACATGGTGACAAGGCCTTAGGATATTTATCACAAATCATTTCTTTACAAAATATCAAGTTCATTCACAATATAAAATATTTACTGTATATGTAAGATCCTTTTAAAAATTGTTGGCAAAAAGGACTGCTTCAAAAATACATCTGATTTGAAATTTTTCTGCCAAACAATATGCTTATTAACATTGCATAAAGAGCTTCTCTAAACAAATAATTTGTATAAGCTTACCTATATGTACTTCAATTTTTGTGAATATAACCCAACATTATTTCATGTACATAAAATTATTTTTTAAAAAAAGCAGAAATGCTTTGAGTCTCCCTGTGAAACTTAAGGGAAAAAAATCTTGATTTAAGAAAGAGAAATATGTAACACTGCATAATGAAAACCAAACTTTACAAATGGTGTTCAACTTCCTTAATCCTAATTGCATCATCATAATGTCCTTACAGAGAGCAATAGCAAAGTCAAAGTCAACTGATATCATTATGCTCAAATCCTAAAGTGTGGTGAGCACATCAAAATCTCACTCATGAAGATTCACGATCATAGGGATTTGAAAATACAAGTTCCCTGCATATGCAGCTATCATTAAAATGCCTGGAAAATCAGCCTTATTTGTGTTTTTATATGGGGAATTTTTAAAATTGCCTTTATAAATTATTACATGTTAGGAAAAACTAAAGGTTGCTTTATAACTAATCTTAATCCTAGGAAAACACTTTACATTAGTAACATCTTATTCAAATAATAAATCCATTGGTAAGCTGGGTTGGGGGGTAGGGTTGATTCTGTTTTACAAATAAACATTTCTGCTTAGGAGGTTAGAATAAATTTAAAACTGAGTGAACTCATTTCCATTTATCTTGAGATTTTTTTTCTGTGTCAGTTTCAAAATATTAAGAAAATGTATTTTAAAGTAAACAATCTCAAATTACAAAACTGACTGAACCCAAACACTGAACTAATAACAATAAACAGTTACATCAACAATGGTGATCTTTTCATTCATAAGTTGACTAAAATTAAATAGCCATAAATATTTGATTGATTGGGAGTACATCCAAATTATTTAACTATGAAAACTGGAATAAAGGTAATTTGGAATGATTTAAGTTCTTATATGGCTTTAAGGAAGGTGATTGTAATGTAATTATTAAAATTCAAATACTGTAAAAAAAAAGTTTACAATTAGACATTTAATGTTTTGCTTTACTACAGATTGGCTGACTAAAGTGTTTGTCCTTGAAACAAAAGCAGTTTTTTAAAAATTAAAATGCAATAAAAATAGAAGTCTCAAACATTTTTAGTGATTCTGACTGCTACATTTATATCTAGTTAATTTATGGTCTCTAGAAAGATGATTGATGGAATCATATAGATGGTAAAACACTAAAAGAAATTCAAATAATCTTATAAGCCAAAATTCACTAAGCTGTGTCTATACACATCCATTTGTAGCTTGAAAATCACCTGTAGTGTAATGCTTATTAACAGTATGAATCTGTACAAAAGAAAAGGACGCTAAGGCCCAAATAAAGTCTTGTCTTAAAGAGAAAAACAAACAAAACCATTGTTAGAAACAGTAACCACAAAAGCTGCTGGTTTTAAGATTTCATTAAATCCAGGTGGCAATTCAAGAAATATCAGTCCAATGTGCATCAAATAGGGCACAGTCTCTTGAAATCTGATTATCAAAATCACTAAATAATACTTATGATTTCCACACATGTCAGTGCATGTGCATTACTAGTTGGATTAGGAACACGGTTAATATAAGAGATGGCTGACACATTGTCTCATTTTGTTGTTTAGAGCTATTCATCTATGCCAAAGGGTGTGATCAGCAGTGTAGTCATGGAGTGTTTATTCCTCTTGAGAGAAACCAAAATCCATAATTAAGTTGGCAATTCTAAAGTTTAAGTATATTGCATAAATTAAAAGTTGTTAAGCATCTGAAGTCCCTTCACCATTTTCATGAGGTTGAAGCTGTTCTCTTTCCTGTTCTTCCTGAGGTGGCCTGACACGTTTAAAAAACCCCATCTATAATTTAAAGAAAAATCAAGATCACTGCCAAGATCAAGAAAAGCACTATTTTTTAAAATGGAGATTAGTTTGTTTGTTTGAAGAGTACTCTATTTATTGAATTCTTGCCCTCTTCACCCATCTCCTAGATTCAAGTCCCAGATAAAATTCTACTTTCTAAAAAATGATAAAAAATGCTTCCAAAAGAAGCATTTCATGATCTCTCTTAATGCTAGTATTTTCCCTCTCATTATATCCAATCTTTCCCCACCATCAGACTATGAGTTTTTTGAAAACAAGGACTTTTGGGGTTTTTTTTTTTCCATCCCCAGAACTTAGCACCCAAGTGCCTGGCATATAGTAGGCACTTAAAAATGCTTGCTGACCTATTTACTGGAATTTAAATAATATGCTTTTTGCCTCACTAAAACATCATCCTTATAAAGTTTTCTCCTCCCATCCCTGCCCCTTTCACAATATTTATTACTTACCCTGTACATTACAAAGACCAGAACAGCCAATAATAATAATCCAGCTAGAACTGCTAAAATGATGACCCACAAAGGCACTGGCATGGGTGATGGCTGAATACCCCAGGTAATATTAGTGGTAACCTATTGGAAAAAATGCAACAAATATTAGAAAAATAATTGCATAAGATTTGCTTCAGGTGTTTCAATAACTTAAGTGTGTTATGGTATGAAGACCTCTGAGCATAGAATCACAGGAGAAAAGTTTAAGACCTAAATATGTACTGTCTTGCTCTAACCACATCAGTGTTATCTGATCTCACTGAATTTGCTTTCCTATTTATAAAATAGATATAACAATAATTCTATTACCTACTTCATAGATTTGAGGTGGGGAAGATGCTTTGTAAAGTGTAAATATGAATTGCTAACATTAGAAAGATAGGTAATGTGATTTCCTCCTTCTGCAACAGAGACTAGTAGGCTTGGAAAGAAATAGACTAGGCTTAATGATGTAACAGATTGTGGTAGCACATAGCAATTTCACTAAGAGTTATATGTACCTATACAATCCCGAAAATCAGATTTTAATCATCTTGGAAAGAGATCTCAGGTGCTTGTTACTATGTTTGCTGTACTGCTCTTTATTGTTTTAGTTGGGAACTTAAAATGTCAAAGTATTTGCTAAACAGTTCCCTGCTACTATTGAAGCAGCTTACTTCGAGTCCACACAATAATTTTATTCACAAAAGTATAAGCTACAGCAAAACATTATTCTGAAGTAAGAAAGGATAGTCAAGTAAAGAGTCAGGTTTTATTACTTGGAGGTAGGAAAGAAAAACAGAAATCGTTCTCAGCAACATAACAAAACATATACATATTAGTGGAAATGGTCAAGACAACGTCTTATTTTAAACAGTTCTTCTGCCACTTTGATTGTGTACATTGACTTCACATCCCCAAACAAGTTACTTACTAATGTAGAGTTGTGGATGTCATCAATAGGGAGATTCTTGTAGGGAAATTCTATGACATTGAATGAAGCTGATGACTTCAGGGAATATGAATGATTCTGATTTTCCTTCTGTGGGGAAAAATAATAGAAATAATATCTTAAGTGTCAAACAATTTTCATTTGAAAAAAACTTGCAAGATCAACGTGAAGACATTCTCTTTACTCACATTCATGAATGTCTCAGTCCAGAGCAGAGACTTAACATACAGGATCACACTCTTTCCCCTATCGAGGCGACCAACCTGGCAGACAATCTTCAAGCATTCAGCAGTCCCACATCCCTGCCAAAAACAAAATTGTTCAGCTTTCAAGAAAATTTCACCAGAGTATCATACAAAGAATAAATCTTTAAAATTCTGAAAATTAAAGATTTAAAATTCACATCATTCTTTCTACATGTAGGACAAATCCTATTATAACGAACCAGAAAAAAATAATTTTATACATACATACATACATACATACATGCTTGTGCACATATGAGAGATAGTGGAATATTGCTTACAACAGGGAGGCTACTGATCAGAAGACAAACTTTGCTATAGAGATTTCTCTAATGATAAAATTTCTTGTTAAAAAAAGAAACTTCACTTAACACCCACACAAAATATACTAGCTGTGTAACCTTGGGCAAGTTACTTAACCCCAACTGCCCTCCAAAAGGCAAAAAAAAGAAAAAGAAACTTCTCCCTGCAATATCAAAATATACATCATGATCACTTAAATATACTATATTTAGGTTGTATCTTGAAATACTTCAAAAAGACGTTCAACAATCTCTTGTAAAATATTTGAGCACAAGATAGAGAAATGGGTGGTGGCTAATTGTATAGTTAGATGGATTCAACGTCCCCCCACCCACACATATTTCATCATTCTTTTTATGTGTTTTCTTTCCCATTAGAATGAAAGCTTCTCAAAGTCAAGTACTATATCTTTGTTTTTATTTCTATCCCCAGTGCTTAGCACAGTGTCTAGCACATATAAACTGCTTAGTACTTATTGATTAGTCGACTTGATCTCATTGAACAACTCTTTCTAAAAAGTGTTTTTCAATGACTTAAAGAGAGATGTCAACCTGTGGGGAGATATTTACCAGAGTATCATAGGATCTGTACACAACGCCATCTCATTCACATGTTTATCAATGGCACGGATAAAAACCTGTTATTTTAATTCAAATATATGGTTGGACATGTTATCGGGGAAAAATAAAATACTAAATAAATACAAAAAACTCCCAAAAATTAAACTTAATTTTTTAAAAAGGACAAAAAAAGCAGAAATAGTCTGGAAAAAAAAGCCATTTAAATACCATCAATTTTGCTGAACAGTTCTCAGAAAACTATTTTGCAATGAGATCATCATAGTGTTTTTTGACAAACTTCAACTGTGTGACAACAAAATGAAAGCATACAAATCCAAAACAATACATAAATTTTGAAAGATATAAACCAAAAATCCACAAATATATGGTTGGAGTAAAGCATGGAAGAATGGTGATTATACTGACAAAAGTATTGTTGTTTACAAGTATCATTAAACATAAACATTTTGAGTTTAAATTTTAAAATGGTGTTATGGGCTAGTTTCATTTTAAGTGGCATAGTAAGTAGACTACTGAATCTGGAGCCAGAAAGAGGTAGTCAAATGCTGCCTCAGACACTTACTAGCTATATATCCTGTGGCAAGTGATTTAAACCACTAAAATTTTAATTGGAAAGGGAGATGAATAAAGTAGCAGGAGGTTTTGATGATTATACTTTTGCAGGCCTCTCCCTTCCCCTTCTGTCCTCTGTTTACTTCCCCTAAACAGTAAATCTCATCAGTAGATAACTAATCCTTTCCCCCTACCCCACTAATTAGTGCAAAATTCACCTTATTAATACCACCCCCCACAGACTGCTCTCCCCCCTTCCCTATGACTGGAGGGCTGGAGGGTAGAATTCCAAACTTCTCCCAATGCCTTTTTTATAGCGACAGAAACTAGACTCACTCAGCTCTGCATCTGTTGCTCCTGGTTTCAACACAAGATGCACCAGGTACCCCCAGATCTATTCTCCTCTGCTTTTCTGACTCCTTTTGTGTGCTATCTACCCACACCCCCTCAGACTCCTTGAGGGCAGGGACAGCGTCTGGCACATAACTTAATTTTATTGTACTGAAACGTTTATGGGACTGGAAATTACAACATGGCTTGACAGGGAGAAGTCTCTTTGTCAACTAAATTCACTTCAATAAAAATATATTGAGCACCTGTTGTGTACTTAATACTACCAAGACTGGGACTAGAGCTGTGGTTTTGTTGTTGTTGTTGTGTGTGTTTTTGGTTTTTTTGGTATAGGGGATTCTCAGGAGAGGAAATATCTTCTACCAATGTAGGCCAGTACTTTTTCTGCAACTACCATAACAGACGTTAAATGACCAGCACAGGGTCACACAGAAAGTGTGTGTCAAAGACTTGAATCCAAGTCTTTCTGGCTTTGAGCCCCACACCCCACCCTCCACTACTCCCCAGTGACTTCCAATTTGACACAAAAATAGGCACAGAAGTCAAAGGAAGAGTATCTAACATTAAGTAGCTTCTGATTAAATTAGAAAGGCAATAAAAATTATTAAATGGAGGCTATCTCAAAATGTAAAGAGCATTCCAAAGGCAAGAAAATAGCCTTCTGCTCTTGTAAAGAACTTAAATAAAGATTATTCAGGGGCTAAAATTACAGTTACATATAAGGGTGAGCCACTGGACATTAATATAAAAACTGGTACAGAATCCAGATACTATGGCCAATCAGATGGAAAGGAGACAGATACCATTATGTGTTTTTTCAATAAAAATGTAGTTAATATTTGAATGCCAGGAAGATTATTGGGACAGGAAAAGGTGAGTATGGTCATAGTAACATTAATAGGGCACTCAAGAGTTATAAGGTTCAGTGATGTATCACAGCATCATATTTATATTAAGGCTTTATTTGATGAGGGGAAGATGTTGAATAGGGTAAGACTATAACAGTAGTAGGAATTAGAAGATCTTCCCTGCTTTGAAAATACACTCTGTCCCCTAATAGGCTGAATGTAATCACATGGAGCCTGTGATGGGAGGAGTTTGCTGAAGGGTGGAGCAGAGCCCACCCCAACAGGAAGCTGGGAGTCACAGCAAGCTAGGCTGGGAGGAGGAGAGGACACATCCAAGAGAGTCAGAAAGGCTTGTGAATAAATGTTGGGTTTTTGCCACCTGCTATGACAGCTAGGCTTGTGTTAAGTTAGGGAAGGCTAAAGGATGGTGTGGCTCTCTGGGTTGTTATGGCTTATTAACATCTTTGCTACTATGATGGAATCAATGGCTTTGGGATTTGGTTTTCTGGTGTCTGAATAAATGTTTTCCTTCTGTCTTCTATACAGAGAGTCTGTTATATTTTTCGATTGAGCAACATGCAGGTATATTTATAGTGTTCGTGAGTACTGTGAATGTTGCATTGGTGCTACAGAGACCTAAGAAAAATTGCTGCAGTAGGCCACATTTATTCTCTACCCCTTTTCTGTGTTCTCTCCTATTTTATTTGCCCCAACCACCTAGTACCTTCCTGCTACTGTCTGGCTTTTTTCAATAAGTCTCCCACTGAAATATGCTACTCAGGTATTAAAGAAAAGGCTGTAGCCAAAAAGGTGCCTAAGAAAGGCTGTAAGAAAAGGAATAAAAATGTGGAATATGTATTACAGTATTCTGGAAATGTTACTTCATCAGAATAAGCTCAAAGTTAACTTACTTGATTGGCTCTCTGAAAGGTATAAGGACCTAACAGCATTTGTGAGTGCCTTGAGAGCGGGGACTGCCTTTGCCTAGCTTTATATCCACAGCATTTGACACAATGCCTTGCACATGGCAGATACTTAATAAATGTTCATGACTAAATATTGCATTTACACATTTGATCACAACTGCTATTATTTAAATATCTGTCTTCTTTGGAATTATGCCTATAATTTTGTACTATTGAAAGTAAAAGGGAGTCAGCAAAGTTCCCCAAGTACTTACCAAAGTGTGTACATCCCCTTCATTGGGAGGTAAATCTCGCCTAATAATGTGATGACTCCGGTCACCTTGTCCTAGGTTTGTTTCATTTTTTTCATCTATCTGAGGAGTTGAAATCTAGGATTACATAAATAATTGTGATAAGAAATTATAGTAATTGATGATGCTTTATATTGCATTTAAATTTTGACATAGTGAATAGTTACTAGCTTCATATTTTGATAAGAGAATTCACTACTAGACAAATAACAAAATTCAGGCAAGAAAATAAAGAATATGGGTGCACTATGCCTATAAGGACAAGGTATCCAATGACTCTGCCACTAGTGATGGCACGTGTCTGAAATCCCCATTACCAAGAATCTGAGAGTGGCATACCATTTGAGCTGGGAAGTTCAGAGCTGTAGTCGGGTTCAAGTTTACCATATTAAATCTGGCATCAATATGGTGAACCTCAGGTAGCAGGGGGGCCACCAAACTACCCAGAGAAAGCCAAATTGGCCCAAATCTGAAATGGAGCAGGTCAAAATCCCAGGCTACTGATTAATATTGGAATCAGGCTCATGAGTGTTGGCTGTATTTTAAGCCTAGGTGAGACTGGGGAGACCTAGGCTCTAATAATGATAATGATGATGACTAACATGTGCACAGAAGAGAAGTGGATCAATCATCGAATCTTTCCACTATCATTTGAAAAAAGTATAAGCTTCTGGAATACCTGATAAAGTCCAGAAGTTTCACGGTGCAACTTTTATTACATTTGGACTTAAGAGCCATTTTCTTCTTTCTCACCCTCAGTCTGCTTTTTAGGATACCTTAATAACTTGCCATTAGTTTTATTCAAAACAAAATTAGAACTTCTAAGTTACCAAAAGTCAATGTTGCCAGGAGCTCATTTCTATATTTCATCCAAAAGACACAACATTCCTGACATCATACTGGGGCCTTGGATCAGTCCTAGTGTATGTGGTGGGAAGCAAGCCACAGACTGAGTCACTGACAAATACTTCCTGAGGCGCCCTAGACAATCTGAAAAAGTATGGCTCTCTAGGGCTTCCTTAAGTCCAACTTTACTCAATTTACAAGAACAAACAACCCAACCCAGAATGCATCAAAAGCGAACAAAACTATTTTTACTGAGTTAGTTGGTACATTAAAATGTTATTTTACATGCATTTGCTCTATGTAGTTATAAAGATTTATAGAAAAATTCCACTCTCATCAAGCAATGGGTTTGAACAATATTACCTTAATTTTCAACGGGTTAATCTCCATATCTGAAGTACAGTTCATTGGTCCATCAACTTCAAAATGAAGGATATATAGCAAAGTGTTGTTGTTATACTTGTAAGGCCACTGAAGATTTAACATTGCCTTGCTGAATGAACTCGGACCATTGTTTCTCAGCTAATGAAGAAAAAATAGTTAAATGCTACTGTTAAAGATCTCCCCTCCCATGCATGTTGGGATTAATATTTGATGAATAATTTGAACACTATTAATAAAAATTAAAAGTAGAATTTTCTTGATGGCTTTAAAATTATGGTATTAATCTAATCATACAAATAAATGACTAATGACATCATTTAAAAACGGAATATTTTCTTTGTGAAAAACTTTTAAGAAGCTTTTTGTTTTTCTGTTTTGGGGAAGGAGAGTATAGACCTAGAATTTCATTGATAAAGGGATCACCTGTGGAGGTAATGCTCCTTATTAATACAGATCAGCAACTGTTCTGTGTGGATCTTAAGAGTGTCTAGAACACTTGGCCAAGGAGCTAGTACTATGTGTCAGAAGAGACTGAAACCCAGGCCTTCCCAATTCTAAGCCTAACTCTATACTATACCATGATGTTTATCTGACTGGAGTAAAATAAGTTGGTTTAAAGGAATACCTTTTAGAAATCATTTTAAAAATCACACATAACTATTTAAACTGATAGAAAATGAAACAATTGGGGTGGCCAGGTAGCACAGCGAGTAAGAGCACTGGCTCCAGTGTCAGGATGACCTGGGGATCAAATCCGGGCTCAGATACTCAGCACCACACCCAGAAATAACTGGCTGTGTAACCTTGAGCAAGTTACTTAACTCCAATTGCTTTAAAAAAAAAAATAAAATGAAACAATTAGTAAGAAAGAAAATCTAAGGATTCTGTGATGATTAAATTTTAAAGTGAAGATGACAAATACAAGAAATTGAAAAGTAGTGAAAAGATAATTTTTTTTTATTTCCCTACTAGCTAATGGTAATATTAATAACTAATACTGATGACATTTTAAGGTGCACCTATAACTGCAAACCTCATAGATGTGCTGCACAACAGGCCCAACATCCTCTTCAGTCTGTGGATTCTCCTTATGTTCCCAGTTTGGAATAGGAAGGAAGACATGATCAGGGCTTGAGACCCTAAACAATAACCAAAGAAAACTCAAACTTACTATGGTTATGAGAATCACACCATCAGTTTCTTTTTAAAACTATCCTAACATTTTTAAAGAATAAAAAGGCCTTTCTCAGGCCTTACATCCTCCACCTCTACTGTGTATACCTTTGCTCTGAGATGGCCTTCCATGTACACAATATATCTTTTATATGCACAGTTACTTGAACATTATCTACCTCATTAGACTGTGAGTTCCCTGAGGGCAAAGTGCGGCTTATGCTTCTCTTTGTGTCTTTAGCAATTAGCACTGTGCTTCACACACAGTGTTCAATAAGTGTTTATTGGCAGACGACCGAATAAAATGAAAGAATCTGGGAGGGCTTGGTGGTGAAGGAAATAGAGCACTGGCCCTGGAGTCAGAAGGACCTGAGTTCAAATTTGGCCTCTGACGCTTAACACTTACTAGCCATGTGAACTTGGGCAAGTCACTTACCCCCAACTGCCCTGCCTTCCCCCCTTCCAAAAAGCAAAAAATAAAATAAAACGAAATGAAAGAATCATACAAAAATGCATGAATGGAAAAATGTGAAATTAATTGCCCTCTATTAATCTTTTAAGTTAAAATATTAATTGATAAATAATTTTAATAGAATGAAGACATTTATGTCCTACCTGCTGCTATAATACTCTGCCTGCCACTTTCCAAAACAGTGACTAAGTGGATACACTGAAGCACATCCTAAAATTAACATATCCCATCTTAGAGTCAATTCCTTCTAAGAGGTGAGGACTTCAGTAAAAGGAACATTAGAAAATCATCCCATAGAACACGGTTAACATCTAATGTGAAAGCAATTACAGGGATTAGATTTTTTTAGTTACTGACCCTCTTATCTCAACAGCAGCAGAAATGGCGAGGTCAACTTGGTAAGATACCATTGGACTTACTTTGTCATAGAGATTAGAGCTAAAAAGGAAAAAAAAAAGAAAAAAAGCAGTTAGGCACTGAAATGAGCACACTTGTAATCATAAATTCTCAGTGACATGAGATATTCTGAGATCACTCATTAAAAATGAACATTATTTCAAACAGAGCCAAGAAAAATGTAAAGAGGACCTATAATTTCTAAAAGTATCTTAACTATAAAAATAATGAATTCCAATATTTTTCAAAGATTAAAAATGACTTGTCTTTTCTTAAAGGCTATACAGATAAGTAAATACATATCTATTAATTAAATTAATGTCCACTAATTTAACTGGACAAATTCAAAATTTTTATTAAGTGCCCACCATGGATGACATGATGTGCTATATGCATGTTAATGTGTATATTTATTGAAAGAACCAATTTAGTGCCACAGAAAATTTATTCCCATTAGTTATATTTTATTTTCAAGAATATTAAAACCAAAATAATATAACATCTATCTATATTATCATTTCATAAAAAACTAAACACGCCAAATTTAGTTATTTTTAATCATAAGTTCTCAGTGAAATTATTAGATAAATAGGAAGAAGTTGTTATCATTATTTTCATACCTCTGGATTTGTAAATCAAACTTCACAGAAGTATCTATCTCTGACTGCTGGTGCACACTGAAACGAAGACCAGCTAAAAGCTAGACACAGAAAAATGTTAGGATATTAAGATGAACTAGCACCTAATTAGTAAGAATTCCTATCTAATATATTTCTTAAAATTTAAACTCAAGTTTTTAAAAATCTGACAATATGTCTGTTGAAAAAAACCGCTTCCCATTTACTATCCCCCCCATAGAAACCTCCCTAATAACAAAGAAAAACAAACCAAACTCACAAACACATCAGTATTCTCAGTGTGCCGAATTCAACCCCACCTACTCAATATATGAATTTGAAAATCAGATTATTTTATGAACAAAAATAACTGTTCAAGGATATTCTCTTTTTAAAATTGATGTTATTTTCCCACCATTATATTTCTGCTCAGATAAGAAATCCTTATAAAAAGGATTTATAACATTTGCTGTTCTATCTTCAGTGGTTCTAGGTTTCATTAATGTGGACATCTCTCCATCACATCAGATCACATCCACACCTGCTTATCCTGTTCAACTCTTATCCAATTTCTCGCCCAGCTTCTCTGTGCTACTCCATAAAGGCTTTCTTCAGCATCTTTTTAACATTATGGGTCCCAGTGCAATCAATCATAAACATTTATTAATTGCCTAGTATATAAGAGGCACTATGCTAAAGCATTTCGGCTCTTGAACCACCCATCTACTGTTATGTGAACATCTCACTTTCTGTTTTGATTTTCTATTTCTTGAAAGACAGTCTTTACTAAGAATCATATTCTTCTTGAATGTAAGTAAATAGGTCACTATTGGCAATCAGCTACAACCTATTCACACACAAATTTCTCCATTAAAGTTTGGGTCACTTGTAACTTTGATTCTTAGAGAGAGAGGTGTTCCAAGATTCACAATGATAAAGGCATTCATAGAGTAGGGCAGGGGATAAATAAACATTGAATTATTTATTGATAAATAAAAGTATCTATTAGGTGCTTACTATGAATCAGGTGCTGTGCTAAGCACCAGGTCTTCAAGGAGCTCACATTTTAATGGGATAGAAAATATGCAAACAATGATTTATATACAAAATACCTAAGAGTGACTATGGAAGGTAATATGGAGGCATTAGCTAGATATGAGGAAGAGGTAGGAACCTGGAAAGAGCTCTTGCAAGAGGTAGGATTTAGGTTGAGTCTTGAAGGATCCCAGGGAGGTCAGGAGGTAGAGATGATGAGGGAAAGGCATTCCAGCCAGGGAGAAAAGCTATTTAAAAGGCATGGAGGGAAAGATGGACTGTTATGTGCACAGACTAGCAAGCAGTTTGGTATTGCTTAGTTTGTAGAGTTCATGGAGAGGAATAAACAGAAAGAAGATTAAAAAGGCAGGAAGGTACAGGGTTGGGAAGGATCTACTGAGTTAGCATCTCAGTCCATGTATCTGGGACAGGTATTGCAATGGACTATAGATTAGACTAAGAATTGAAATAGGAAGGAGAGAGAGTTGGAATGAATTTAAGAAACTGTGCTTTTAATGATCCCAAGCTGTTCTCTGGCATAAAAAAACTATCCTTGTAACAAAAATGTTTCCTAATCATGCCATATGCCATATCATAACAGGCCTATTCCTGAAATTACCAAAACCTGGGATTCACTAAATTAAACAACAGAGGAACAGCAAAACATTAACTTTTTTTCCCCTCTATCTTAATAATGCTACAACAGGATTCAAAGCAATTATTTTTTAAAGGATTGAAATGAAAAACTGAAGTATATCTTTTATTCCCTCATGCTCCAGAGTCATGAACTAACCTGACTCTCATTGGTCTTTTGTCCTGAAGCTAGTAAAGTGTCTCCTTTGGGCATTCACAAAGTGCATATGGAGAAGGGACACCTGGATTCTAGTTCTGGTTTGTCGCTATCTTGCTGTACGTCCTTGTACAAGTCCTTTCTCTTTTATGGCTTCAGTTTCTTCATATTTATCCCAAGGGATAATCTAGATAATCTCCAATGTCCCTTTCCAATCTAATATTCTATGCATTTGTGTGCCAAAATAAAATGATACATAGTCAAAGGGTACAAAAAGCAAACATAACACCCCCACAACCAAGATCTATTAATGTTTGCTAGAATGAATTTTGGGGGACACACACATTAACTTAAAAGCTTCACCCTCTCCCCATTACAGTGGAGTAAAGCAAGCAAAGAAAGAAGAATACATAAGTAATTACCACAGCCAGGCATAGGGCTAAGCACAAGGATGCAAATACAATTAAAAAAGAGAGACAATTCCTACCCTAAAGGAGCTTACATTCCAATATGAGAAGACAACACACAAAAGGGACATGAATGGGATGGGAGGGAGGAGGATATGAAGACGCTAGTTTGAAGCTTCAAGTTATGATTTAGAATTCAGGAAGCTGGAAATTAGAAGCAGAGCCAGGAAAGGAAAGAAGGAAGGTTCCAGGGGGAACTTACCAGTGGGAGAAGAGAGGCAGGGAAAGGTAGCAGAATTCTCAAGTGTAAATGGAGACATACCTAACTCCAGTCTCAAATAAGCAAAACTCAGCCAAAAAAAAAAGACTGAAATAATAGCGTATCTAAATAAATAATCGTACACATTCACATGCAAATGCTTGAAGAATCTTTGATTCAACTGGGGTAAGAATTCCTTCTATCTATGTATATTACAACCCGCTGGAGACTCCTGAGACATGGAGGGGCTAAATGATTTTTCTAGGCTCATAATGCTAGTAAATATCAGGTTTATGACTTGAAGCTGGCACCTTAGAGACTTATCCATCAGCTGCTCTGCTTGGTTTCTACTCCAACAACTTCATGCCTTCTCCAGGGTAAGCCCATCACCTGAAATCTAGTCATGATGGAGACTGATCCCATTTTGATACTCAATACCTATCTCAGAACCCTCAGCTGCCTCTCCATTCTGACTGGAGAGTTAGGGGGAGGGGAAGAAGGGAGGAAGGACATGGGTGCAAAGCACTAAACTCCTCCCAAAGTGTTCTTTTATAGAAGGCCCAGAACTTTCCAGCTACATTTTTTACTTTCTGTCATATTCTATGCCTGGTTTCAAACCCACCACCCCTCCCCAAAACTTCCACCTGCTTAGGACAGTGCCTGGTACATAGTAGGCACTCAACAAATCTGATGACTACTACTGATAGACTCCAGGACCCTATCCACTACATCGAGTTATTTTTCCAGGCCTCTGAGGCATTCAGAAAATATTTCACTTGCAGGAAACTGGTATTGACCCAAAGCACCCTGTTCCCTCTTCAGGGAAAAAAAAAATTAACTGAATTTAATGGAATTTAATTAGGTTATCTTACTTTAGTTCCAGCCTTCATGGGATTTCCAAGATCACATACCACCTGGCGTGTTTGATTCTCTGTCTTAAATGCACAGGACAGCCTTGACAAAGTCTACAACAGGACAAAGAGGCTTAAGAGACAAAATATTCAACGTAAGCCCGGACCACGGGGTTTAAAGTTCTTTCAAGAAACTTTACACTTAAATATTAAGGTTTTTAACTAATTATCAAGTTATTATTTAAAGGAAAAAACTAATATATATTCCTACTACACATGGATGGGATATTATAACTCTAAGGTCTTTAGGGAATTCAGGAATATTTATTTCACTGTTAGCACACAGTTTGACAGAATAGCTTGCATGGTTCAGATAATGAGTTAAGAGGTCAAGTGGTTCTGCAAGATATCAAAAATTGCAAATCATTTCAGGATTGCAGAGTGCTGGGCTTGAAGATAATTATAACAGATAAGACTCTTGACTGTCTAGAAATATGTCCTTGGGTAAAATAGGTATGGTTGCTCTGTAACTGCATTGTGAGTGTAACTCATAAATGTTAATCAGGCTTATCAGTGCATTTCAATTATCAGAAAAGAGTTCTTGATTTAGAAGCTTACTTCACTGTTACGGACACCACCAATGAAATCTGCCTGGGGTGGAATGGACACAATGAGCTCAGCCTCATAGGCTCCTTCCCCTAGATTCTGGGCATTAACAATCAGTGTCAGAGGGTTGTCATCACCAATATAGATCTTCTTTTGATCACTAGAAATGAATACAAATCCAGGCAGTAAATGAGAAGAGCATGGCAAAACCAAGAGACATGTGCATGGACTAGTAATTTAAAAATGATTTGAGAAAGCTTAAGAATATTTTGCAGTTCAGTATAACATTGGTATTATATACTGAGTAGAAATATTAGTGCTTTTCCCTATAATGAAATAAAATACCAAATAAAATACTGGTAAATAACCTCCTCTGAGACTTTTATTAATAACGTCTCTGTTTTCTTTTGTTCAAAAGCTAACTCCTAACTTAACCATCCATTCAAAAATGCATCATATGTACATTGTCCCTCCTGTTTTTAGTACATCACAGGATATTTTAATTATATCACCAAAAAAGAATAATTGAGAGGAAGTAAGGGGAAAGGGGGATTATGTTTATTTTTTTTTTCTATCTAGGATTGGGCAATCAAACATATGTAGGTAAGTGATTATATGCTTTTATCAGTGAACTTGTAGACTACTACAAATAAATATTTTCTCTAACTCAAGGGTAAGAGAATGCTGATTTTTTTTGGAAGCTCAAACTATTACTATTTATGAATCTCTAAAACTATGATAATAATTACTTCACACAGGCATATTAGATATTTATTATCTCTGGTTTATTATAAGGAACTCTCAAATCATAAAGAAGAAAAATAATCTTATCAAAATTACTTCTTAAGAAATAGCTTATTTATTGATCATATATTTACATAGCCATAAAACTTACCTATGTACAGAAACTTCCAGTTTGGGTTTGCACACATTGTCGTCACCACAGTCCAGTAGAATGTGAGCCTAAAAAAAATAGTTAATCTATATATGCAAACAAATGTTACCATTTTTATCTTCTTCTGGTATATCATCATGGTACAGAGGCAAAGCTGGGTAATCTAACGTATCTACAAAATAAAGTACTACAAGGAGAAAGGGACAGAAATATTTGATGAGGTAGTAAATAATAAATTATTCCAAAATTACTCAAAACATCTCTTGAAAAACTTTTAAATAACAACAACAATCATGAGAGAAAAAAATGACCCTTCCAAATAGCATCACCTACAGATGATAAAACATACCTATGCTATTGAGTAACAATATTTTGAGAAGCTCTTATCAAAGACAAATAGTTATCAAGAAATCTCCTTCTCTCAATCCCTTCTATGTCAAGTATTTTCCTCATTTCATCAACAATTCATATGTTTCCTTTAACTGATTTCCTTTTTTTTGGTTGAATTTTATTTTTTTATTGTAAACTTAATCATTAACAAACACAAACATTTCAGTATACAAAGACAAACTAGAAAAAAGCTTGCAAGAGACTGAATTTCTCTTACATATAGTTTGTTTATCAAGAAACACATACACACATACACAATTTGTCCTAGTCTGTTCTGATTCAATGTATACTTTTAAGAAAAGGTTGAGCAAATATAGTACCTGTCGACTAATATTGGCAGGAGTGAACTGGTTAAGAATAGGTTGCAATCCAGTTACATCAGCTGCAGTCTTGTAATCTAATCGGTATTCCATAAAAATAGTAATTGGAGTGAGCTTGTCTCTAAATTCAGATTCATCCTGGAAATGAAAATGATTCTAGTTAGTGGTGAAATGTCCCCAAAATCTAAGAAGTCCCACAGATGTACACTTCACTTACTTCTCATTTGTCTCTACCTATCCTATCATCAACTGTATTTATATTCCTACAACAGATGCCAGAGAAATTTTTACATTCAATAAAATTTTGTTAATCACCTACTATGTGCCAGACACTGAGCTAAGTACCAAGGATATAAAGGCAAAGGAAAACAAAACAAATAGTCCCTGCTCTCTAGAAGTTCAGTTTAATGAGACAACATAGCAACAACTATGTTCAATAAAGATATATAAGGATCAATTGCAGATAACCTCAGAAGGAAGGCTCTAGCATTAAGGTGATGAGCAGGAAAATATACCTGCAGAAGGTATGATTCTAGCTGGGAATTGAAGGAAGTCAAAAAAGCCAGGAGATAGATGAGGTGGGTAAGCATGCTTGGTATGAGTTGCTCCAGCCAATGGAAATACTAAAAGTCAGAAGGAACACTGACAACTCCAGTGCCACTGGTTCAGAGTGTGCGGAAAGAAGCAAGGTATAAGAAAACTGTAAAGGTAGAAGGGGCCAAGTTATAAAGGGCTGTATAAGCCAAACAGGATTTTATATTTGATTTTGGAGATAATATGGAGGCATAAGAGTTTATTGAATGGGGGACTGACAAAGTCTGATCTGTACTTTAGGAGACAGACTTGACAACTGAGAGGAGAATGGATGAGAGTAAGGAGAGCTGAGGTTGGGAAGACTGCTTCAATGGTCCAGGCAAGATAATGAGGGCTCACACCGTAATGGTGGTGGTGTCAGGAACAAAAATGGTAGACTTGTAGTCACGAAATCCTGAAATCAAATTCAGCCTTGGACAAGAACTCTGTAACCCTGGGCAAGTCACTGCTGCCCCAGTTTCTTTAACTGTAAAAATAGGATGATAATAGCTCCTAACTCACAGGGTGGTTATAAGGCTCAAATGTGATACTATTTGTAAAGCATTTAGCACAATGCCTAGCACAGAGTAGTAGCTTAATAAATGCATATTCCTTCCCCGTTGGCCGCTGTTTTTGTTGGAGATCATCAAATAAAGGCTGAATGATCACTTGTTGGGGATTCTGTTAGAAGACATTACTGGTTAAGTATGAGTTGGATGAGGTAATTCTCAAAATCCCTTCTAGTTCTTAGATTTCTGTCATCCTGGAAAGAGTAAGATGCCAAGAAAGGACAACTTGATTTAATAATTAATAATAGCTAGCATTTATATAGCACTTATTACATAATCTAGAGAAAAAATATTCAACAAATAGTCCTATTTTCAATTTATTTTTCTTTTCAAAAAATTTACTGTAATATAAAAAACATTTCAAAACTTACTACAATTAAACCAAATAATAAAGGGGTCAGAAAGTAAAACAAGGAGATAATGTATGTAAAGTACTTTGTAACCTGAAGCATCTATAAAAAAATTGTTACATACTAATAACAATAATGCCGATTTTTTTTTACCCGTAGATATGCTATAAGCTCCTCACATTGCATCTGACCACCCTTTGAAATACTCATGTTCTTTGAGTGTCCAGGTGATTTGTTATGGAGAAAGAGGGCTCTCCTGATGGCTCCTTTTTGCTTCAGTTTATCTAAAAGAAGTTCAACCTGGAAATCTATGAAAATCAACAAATAAAAAGTACTTTTAAAAGAAGCAGTATTTTATATAGAAAATTTCTCACTTTAATAATGTATTACATAGTTTCCTTTAGATTTTGCAGGAAACAGAACCTTTTTTTCTTTTAAAGTAAAAACTGTCTTCAAATCTGTTAAAAACACAAAACACACTTGATACCAAAATTTGGGTATCAAAAGCAGTTTATTGAGGAGAAATTCAGAGGAACTAAACACCCCTGGCCAGAAGTCTACTCGCCCTTCTTTTAGGAAGGAGAAGCAGAGAATACAAAATCAAGAAAAGCTTTTTACCTCTAGTCTGGAGTGGATACTCCCTTCAGAGAATAGATTGGTTCATTCTCTTCAGGGTTTCAATTTCCCCCATACACACACTACATATTTCTCCAACATATGTACAAGCATGACCCCCTCCCTTCGTCATGCATCCTATGTTCTGCTAATGAGGCTCTAATTCTATTCAGGGTATGTCACATAATATGCATGAAGTTTATTAAGCAAGCACAATAGAAAATTTGGAATACTCAGTCATTGACGCCTCACTGGTTTAAAGCAGATCAGTCCTTATCCTGGTCTGAGGGTCTCCCAAGATCACTATCTGCTTTCTTATATCAGGTCCACCTGCTGTCTGCTAACTCCCTTTATCTTACTTCAGTAATGTCCAATAATTCTATGGAAACTTAACTCCTTACTGTTTCTCACAATTTATTATCAGTAGTTTTTAACTTCAGAAATTTTTAGCAGTTCTGTGGAAACTTAACTCTTTACTATCTCTCACAAATCCCATAAAAATAATATTTTAATTAAGCAACCAATGTTACAAGCTTTAGTGTAAATAAATCTTTAACACTTCATGTATTAATATAGTTTTGTTTGGTTTGGTTTTTTTGCTTTTTGGAGGGCAACTGGGGTTAAGTGACTTGCCCAAGGTCAAACGGCTAGTTTTTGTGTGTGTTAAGTGTCTGAGGCCAGATTTAAACTCAGGTCCTCCTGACTCCAGGGCCAGTGCTCTACTCACTGCGCCACCTAGCCACCCCAGTTTTTTTTAATCAGACCTCTAATTTCATCAACAAAGAGAGCTATCGATTCCTCTCCTAAGGCAGATAGGTCCCTTCTCTACAATCTGTAGTCTCTGAGAATCAACTGAGACCCTAGGATTTTTAGTGGTTTGCTCAAGGTCTTAGAGACCATACATGTTAGAGCTAGGACCTGAAACCAGGCCTTCCTAATTCTCTTCTCACTATTACATGTCACCTGTTTAGAACAACATACCACTCCCCACCCCCAAACCTCTCAAAGTACTGCAGCAAATTAATTTCTTATACAAGATGGAAAAATATTGGTGACACAATCTGACTGTTCCACATAGAGGATAACATGACAAACAATGTAAAAGAGATGCCAAGTTTGTTGACCCAGGCATGCAGAAGGAAGTTCTTGATAGAAGTAAGAGAATAAGTTTCGGAACTGAGTCTTCTATCATTAACATTGACAGAACTCTAATTATTATTAACTTTAATAAATATCTGATGTTACATATACCAAGAAGCTCAAAACTAGTAGTTTGACTACTAGGTGATAAATTATTCAGCCACACCATCCCCTTACATTCTTGCAATTTAACTGAATAAAAATTAATTTTGTTTTGAGAACAATGGGAAAGGTTACCACGCAAAAAAAAAAAATCACAAAAAAGTTGTCACACTAAGCAGTATGACATACAGAAAATATACCTATTATTTTTATCACGTGGGCAAAACATTTCCATTTTTCAAGAAAGTAGGAGAAATGTTAGGGATTGAGGTAAAGCTTGAGTTTTGTAAGCCCCCAAGGCACTCTGCTGTGCTTAGGGTTTCCAGGGGTCCTTAACAGAAAAACAGGTTTGTTAAAGCAACAGGATTCTACAGGAGATGTAATGCATAGAAAAGTCCATGTGGATGGTTTCTCTAAATTTTACAAATAGCTAATTTATTAAAGTATCTGTCAATTATAAAATATTCTATGACCAAAACAGCAAAAATAGTTTTCCCTTGCAGCACAACTTACTCAGTTTCTCTGGAAGCCTCCCTTTGCCATCAGCCTTTAGGCAGAATCTCACGTTAAAACTGTGGGGAAATGAAAACTATAAATCCTTCCATTCAGTGAAAAGTTTTGACATATTCTTTTTAAGTGTCTACATCTCACAATTCTAATCCCTAATTTACATTATGAATTTTTTAACTGACATCTTTATACATATCTTGAAATTAACTTTAAAAGTAAAATATAGAATTATAGTCCTTTCTAACCCAAATTCTTCCTATAGTCAATTAAGTCCATTTTTTTTTTCATTTTATCATAGAAGAAACAGGCTCATTAAAATCTCCTTAAGAAAAGGACAGAGAACTGAGTAAATTTCCAGAGGGGTATTATTATTTTTTAATTTTTTTTTTTAAGCAATTGGGGTTAAGTAACTTGCTCAAGGTTACACGGCCAGTTATTTCTGGGTGTGGTGCTGAGTGTCTGAGCCCGGGATTCGATCTCCAGGTCGTCCCAACACTGGAGCCGGTGCTCTTACTCGCTGAGCCACCGGGCCGCCCCAGAGGGGTATTATTATTAATAATAATAGGTAGCTTTTACATAATGCTTTAAGGTTTTCAAAGTACTCTACAATATTTCTTTATATCCTCACAACAAATCTGAAAGGTAGGTACTATTATTATCCCTATTTTACATATGAGTAAACTCAGACAGACAGAGGTTAAGTGATTTGCTCTAAGTTTTACACAGATGGTAAATGTATGAGGTTAGATCTGAACTCAGGCCTTCCTAACTCCCAGATTCAGCACCCCACAGATGATTTAGCTGCCCTTGTATTAGAAAGTATCAATCATTATTTTAAAGTGAGCTCTTGTCATAGAGACATGGCTGGGAGTTTTCTTCCTATAGGACAAGGGTTCTTAACATTTTCTGTCACATACTCCTCTGGTATTTCAGTGAAGCCTTCCAATCTCTTCTCAAAATAATGTTTATAAATGTTTTTTTAAAAACTGGGATTACAAAGAAAACTAATTATATTGAAATGAAAACATAATTTTTTCCCCCTCCAAGATCATGGACCCCTTGAAGTTTCTATATAGAGTAAAAGAAGGAGGTAAAGAACTCCTACTATCCAGACTTCAAGAAGAGTTGGAAATTAAGGCCTAACACATACAGCTGGGCCTAAAAACACACAGGTAACTATAGAAACAGATTAAAAAATGTTCTATCTCATTAATCTTGTTACTTGCTCTGCTTCTGAATCACTGTGGCCTAAACGCTGAACTTCATTTCCTTACCCTGCTTCCCATCATTACTGGGTATTGTTTTTTTTTAAACTCATTTACACTTCATACATTGTCTCCCATCTCTGCTCTCAATCCCCTTCCGGATACTGGTTTCTTCCTGCTGCAGTTGTGCTCCCCGACAGTAGAAACAGCTACAAACTGTTCCTCCCTTCCCAAACCAGGCATTTCACTAAGCATCATGCCACCAACTCAGCCACAGCCCTTGACAGGCCCAGCTGTAGCGATATTACAAAATTACTGTTTCAGTTTAACAAAGGGATGCATCAGAGGATCTTTTAAACAGCAAGCTCCCCGAGAGCACTTAAATACATGTTAATAATCATCAGTTACTTCACAGGCTGATGAAGAACACTGTGCAGCTTCCTGAGAGTAGAGAGCCAGGCAAAGACACTTAAATGTGTTTGGACCCAACGCCAACTAAAGATCTCCAGAAAAGAATATAAAGAAATTCTGAAATGATAATATAAACCAATGAGGATGATGTGATTCTATTTACAAAAAAAAATTTATTTGCATAGAACTCTTCAGTGACATTTTTATACAATATAATGCGATAGTTGTTTTTTTCTTAATATTTCTTTTTAATTTCAAATCATCTACCTTTCAGTCATTTCTCAATTCATGCCTTGACTCACTCCAATTTATATCAGACACATCAGAATACATGAGGGAAATAAGAAAGAGGGGACTTTTGAGGAAAATCTAAGCATTGTGAGGGTCAGATGAGACAATAATTGTAAAGCACTTAAAACAACGCCTGGCACATAGTAAGCACTATATAAATGTTAGGTAGTATTATTTATTTGAGGTAGTATAAAGAAGCTAAGAAGGGAAGCTTTCTCTTCTAAAACATATTAAGTGCTTCTACAAAGAGATGATTTACACTTAGAGCATTTAATTATTACTTAGTATGTTAAATTGGAAAGGGAAGATGAATAATTCAAATGCACTAAACATTCAGAAGACCTCTCTAGAAACAAAAAACTAATTTTATGATTTTATAGCTTTTTCCCTCTGTTTCTTTGGTTTGGACCTGTTATTTAAATTCCATCCACTGTTGCAAAATGGAAACTTTTGTGAAACTTTTAGAATTAGAGATTTCCTGGAAAGTGAATGATCCCGGGTAAAATAGCTAGCATGTGCAGAGCACAGTTGTATCTGCCTGTAATCTCAAATGCCAGAGAGTCTGTGGCTAACAGATTTTTCAAGCTCAGGAGTTCTAAGCCGAAGAGGGCAATGGTGATTGGGTATCTACACTAAGTTTGACATCGATACAGTGAGTCCCCTAAAGCAAGGGGCCACCAGTTTGTCTGAGGGGACAGAAACCAGCCCAGGTTGGAAACAGATCGAGCCACAGCTTCCATGTCAATCAGGAGGAGGATCAGGTCTATGAGTAGCCTGTGGACCCAGCCTGGGTGGGAAGGGGAGGCCAAGTCTTTAAAACAAATAAACAAAAAGCCATTATATATCAGAAGTAAAACTTGAACCCAAGTCTGGTGCAATGTCAATTATACTATACTGCAGCTCTTTCATGTATAACTGGGCAATTGTGAAAAGTTCACTACATTAATTTATTAGGTTGTTTAGTAATTGAAGAGCTTTGGTATTGTTTTCTTTGGAGATTATTCCTCTAGTCACAATATGGAGCTGAAATATAACCCATCCATAAAAAGTGCTTTATATTTACCCTCCCTGATTCTTTCAATTAACTATTTAACTCATTTACATGAATTAACTATCACTTTAACACTTTTTATTAAAGAAACAGTCTTACCAGGAAACTTTGACATCTGTGCCAGGGAGTGGACAAGTCTTACTGTCTTGATTTAGAATAGTGGGATAAACTTCTAGGCCTGCATTTACAGTGATAACTGGCCTGGCTCTGTGGTTGTGATGGTTGTATTTTAAGGGAAAAAAAAGGAAAAAAGATAAATTGGGAGAAACTTTTACATTTTAACAGGTTAGATACACAGATACACATAGATTGTATTTCTTAAATGTGCTCACTTCAAGATGTCTCATCTCCAAATAGGAGCCAGAGATTTTGGATATGTAAACATCAATTTTTTCATAACACCCAAAATTAAGATCACCTATCACAAACCAAGAAGACCAAATTTTACAGTCTTAAGGCTCGTTTGCTAAGCATATGTAAACACTGTCCAAAAAAGAAGTGTAGTTACTAAGGAATACAAATGGAAAATGTTAGTGGAGCATAGTAGATATGGAAAAGCTTTTCTGATGACATCTTAGGACATATGGAATTGATGAAGTACAGATGCATGAAACATATCCTAAATTGCAAAAGGAAAAAAATATAATAACGACATTAAAAAAATCATAGTACATAGCAACAGAATAGGAACATGAATGTTATGAGTACTTAATTTCTCTAATAAGACTATTTATATTAGAACTACTTTAAATTTATTTCCTTGCCTTTTGGAGAAATATTTTTTAATGCTACAAACAAACACAAAGATAAAAACAGAAGAAAACACATAATAATTTTGAAAATAAAATAGTAAAGGTCTGAATAACTTGTTTTTAACGACAATAGTTTTACTTATTATAAACACATCAGAATGACTAACACTTAGCTGAAATTAAATACTAGATATCAAGTATTATCAATTACTCCCTCAGAATTAAGCTCAAGTTCATATATTACTTGATATTTAGTTATAGAATTATCAAATGACTCTGGATCACTCCCTAAAAGAGGCTCCAGAAAGCCTTGCTCACCTATATAAAACAGCTCGGTCCACACCAAAAGCACCTACAATTAAATCTAAAAAAAAAATACAACCATGTTATTTATAAAATTTACAATTTTACTAATCCAAAAGAAAAATATATATTTTCCCTGGCAAAAATTAATTTAATTTATATTTCTGATCAAGTTTATTCATTTCCTATTCCTATATTCTTATATAGACTCAAAATTTCTCAGTAGTTTTTTTCCCCCAATGATGAATCTTAGCATTATATCTAAAGGGGAAAGGGGGAAAATGTAAAAGATTTAAGTAAGTTACTATAAAGTCTATATCCTGGACTATAGCTCAAATATCTATTCTATGTGGATTTTTTTAAAAAAACATATTCACATATAACTTTAATGAGATCCTATAGGGATTAGAAGATGGTAGATGGGGGGGAAAAGTATGGAACCTGTGCTTTTCACCCCATCAAAGACTTTGACCTGAAGGAAAAATAATCACCTGCATGTATAACCTATTTCTAGGTACAAAACTTCTAAAGCAAGAGTCTCAGCATGAGCTCTGTCACACCATATGTGCCCCTTACTCTGTGTGCTAAACTGGAAAATTAATCTCCAATACCCTAGTTGCCTTACTAAAATAATGATTTGTAGCATTCAAATATCACAACACATGTAAACTTTATTTTTTAAAATTAAACTAAGCAAACACCAAAGAAAATGGCTTTTTTCCATATAATTAAGAATATGACAAACAGCTAGGTGGCACAAAGGATAGAGCATTGGATTTAGTCAGGAAGACTTGAACCTTCTGATCTTAAACACTTATTAGCTGTGTGACCCTGGGCAAGTCACTTCACCTCTGTCTACCTTGGTTTCTTCATCTATAAAATGTGAATAATAATAGCATTTAAACCCAAAGATTGTAGTGGGGATCAAATGAGATAATATTTGCAACAACAACCAAAAAAAGGCACTTTGCAAACTTTGGAAATGTAAACACTAACTAGTCATAGTAATAATGATTATTATTATTACTATACTGGCTCGTTGTTTTCCCTCACTCTTAAAGAGGACCAAAATGACATCACTATGTGGGGTCAAAGTACAGTGTGCCTAACTGTTTAACAGCTATCCTGACCAATATGAACTCGAACGATTCTACCACAGGTCAGACACAAATAGTCCATATTATTATAATCAAAACGAAAAGGAAAGAGTTCACATGAAGTTTCACTTTTCTTTTATGTACAGCTTGCTTTTTTAAAGTACATAATAAGGTCATTTTGTAGGTTTTACAACTGTTTTGATTGTCTGTGTTTCTCTCTTACCAGAAGTTTTTCTTTGCCTTTTTAAAAGAAGATATTTCAATGGCATTACTTTCTTTTCTGTTTTCATGTGTAAGCTATAGGAGTAATATATATTACTAAGCTAAATCTACTCTAACTGTATAAATGTAATGAACTCAGAAAATTATTGCAGTACATTAAGTTCTCTATTATATATATTAAAAAAAAAGACATGCTCTTCTGTTGCAATCCTAAGTAGGAAAAAATGAAAGTTGTATAGTTAAGTAGAATTATATATGCATAACTTCATTTACGTAATTCCATTTGACTAAATAGTCCCTAATTATATATTCTGTGTATATATAAAGATTTCTATGTAGACATATACACTTATACATGTACACATTTATATATGCACACATATTAAATGAATACATATATATTAGATAATCTGATCTGCTTTCGTAAACATACATTTTTAGGGTTGGAAAAATTTTTGGAAAATATTTAGTGCAATCTCTGCACTTTGCAGGTACAGAAACTTAGGCCAAGAAAGATAAAATGATTTGCCCAAAGCCACTTGACTAGCTAGTAACAAACTGAGGTTGGAATCCAGACATCCTGACTTTTAGAAATTTTTTCATACCACATCTTTCATTATTGTCCTTCACAAAAATCATATGGAAATCAGCTAAGTATGAATTTGATATTTCATTTTTACTATAAATCAAGACAATAAATACTGATTTTATGGATGATTTAACATATATATATATATACACACACATAGATAAGTATATAAATATGTGTGTGTATGTGTGTGTGTGTGTGTGTGTGTGTGTGTATACACTGTTTTACCTGGATACCCATTTTGATCTATATCTGTGGCTCCTTTCAATGAGTACCCAAAGCTTGGTGGCATGGCCCGGGCGGCCCATTGTCCTTCTAGGATTTGAGATGGCAATGAATTTAAGCCTGTGGCTCTTCCATTGTAGATATAAACAATCCCTCGTTTGTCTTCTCCCCCATAGGGGGCGGCAATTGCAACATCTGTGAATAAAAAGGAAAGACTTCAGAAAGTCTGAGAATTTGTAGGAAAAAGACTTATGGATTCCCATAAATCATTCCAGTAGATAAATGCAACATTGAAGCTTGAGTGCAGTATCTTCTATTCAAAGGCAATGCTTCAGTTCAAACTGAAACAAACCAGATCTCTCAGGCATAATGTTGGTTTCTAAAGTACTAGGGATCAGAATGACCAAGAAAAATGTTTCAGCAGGATGTACTTATGGAAATGAGAAACTTCTATGGCACAGAAGTATTTTCCAGCTCTTATAATTTGAAACATCATAATATTTGCAATTAATACCTGACTTTGGCTATCAGAAAGTCTTATTCTTTGAAATCAAGGAAGGCAACAAGGAATGAAGTTGGTACAAGAGGCTTCCCAGTTAAAGATTGAACCTAAAACTAAACCCCACAGATATGAACCCCCAGGAACTTGCCCTGTATATTAGTGAATTTTTCTTCCTCAAATTATCACATATTTACTTTCCTCCATAGAATATTAAGTTCTTTGAAGGCAATTACTGTTTCTATATCTCATGCATCTAGCACAAGGCCTTATACATAGAAAGTGTTTAATAAATACTTGTTAAATTGAACTGAATTGGACAGGAAAATATAGAACATGTGTCATCAATATGATAGGTTCTGCGCATTAACCTGATCTTTTTGAGTTCAATTTCTGCACAAAACCAAGAAATAGGGATTTATATTGGCTGCCTCCTGAAGCTTTCCCTGAGATCACCATTATCCTTTTTACCTTAGCTTAGAAAGTCTTTTAGTTTGCATATTGTTACACAGATCTTTTAAGGAACTTGAAATCCTGGGTACTCTTTCATAATTTCATTACAGACCACATCAACATCAAATAATGTGGGAGGTTAAATTTCTTAAAGCAAAACCTTAAGATATATCTGCCTTAATAAAAGCATAATCTAAATATCCAAGTCAAAGGGAGTCACAGAGTTATGTTTAGATTAGACGTGTAATTAAAAACTAAATTAAAATACACACCTTCAAGCTTGCCCATAAAACTGTGATGTATTTAGGATTTCATCAGATTTAATAGTATCTTCTTTCACATTTATGACAGCAATTCAGTCAAGACCTCAGCATATTGCTAAAATTTTATCAGTTATAGAAAAAAAAGCAAAACAAGCCTATGATTCCTGCAGGAGTTACAGAACAGTCAAGCAGATTAAAGGCGGAGGAGAATTACATTCCAGATGATTTGAAATAAAAAAGAGAACTTCAATTTTCTTAAGATGTTGCCCAGATTTTGAGGGGATTTCAAACCATCTTAATATGAAAGGTCCTAGGAAGATATTCCACTTGAAGCAATTTATACTGTGAATTTAATATTAAGAAATGTCAGACTGGGGTGGCCAGGTGGCTCAGCGAGTAAGAGCACCGGCCCCAGAGTCAGGATGACCTGGGATCGAATCCGGGCTCAGATACTTAGCACCACACCCAGAAATAACTGGCCGTGTAACCTTGAGCAAGCTACTTAACCCCAATTGCTTTAAAAAAAAAAAAAAGAAATGCCAGACCAAATCATTCCAATACTCTAGCTCTAACAGTGACATTAAGGGATATTCTGGGAGACCATGATTCTTCTGGATAATGTTAACCTCCAAAGGTTAGGTCCATGCTTCATATTTACTATCTTCCTCCAATATCCAATTCTGAAGCTATCATCCATTATAAAATCTAAAACTTCACTGAATCTATTCAGTGTTTCTTTCTAATAATAACTTTATTAGTTATTAACCCAAACAAGTACTTACCTCATTTGTCCCATAAAGGCCACTTTGAAGGTTCAGTAATAACCATACCACTAAAACTGTTCTCATATATGCAGGAAGGTGAAAAAGATAACTATTTCAAATTTAGATAGATTCTAGCATTTGCAGTTAGGTAAACAAAAGTCCATACCCATCCTATCATGATTTCATGCATATTTATAATATCTTTTTTTCTACTGTTTAGTTCTATTGCTGCTGCTATTTTAAGACTCTCCTCACAAAAGAAACTCATCTACCTCCTTTATCTCTTTCTTGGGAATTCTGACTATAACTGAACAATATATACTCAGGTATAAATGTTATGCTTTTGTACAAAGGTAGGAGACTGACTCCTATTTTGTATCTGGTGTCCTTCCATAATATTCAAACCCCATATCTATGCCATGTTTAGCAATAGCAGATTAGTCTGATGTCTCCAGTACCAAGCTGTATCTTGTCCTTAATACATATGAACAGTTCATAGTCTATCATGTGATAAAGTCAGTTTGTGTAACTTTCTCTAAAAGTGTCAGGGGAATATAATCCTTAAAGTCACTCTCCTGTTACAAGACTTCTAAATGCCAAACTTTTATGGTAGTGGAATCTTTGACAGTATATTTTAAGAAGCAAAATTTATGTCTGAATAGTTTTGCCCAGTTACTACTTTACTAAGGTGGGTTTAGATATTAAATATCAAGCAAACAACTTTCCATCAAGGTATGACACACGTGGAAGAGGGAAGGGGAATATTCTCTTCATCCACCAAAAGTGCTTGAACTATGTGGAGTGATTGTAGTGTTAGCCTCTTCAGATTTTAAAATGCAATAATTTTGTGGGTTTTATTTTTCTGGACATCAACAGATTACAGGGAGGACTGGACAGATTGATTTGTCATGTTGCTATACAAATATTTCACTGTTACTCTTAGGAAAAAGTCTACTCCTTCACATTTACTCCTTTATGAATTGGATAGATATCCTTGAAATATTTTCTAAAGCAGAATATTTGAGATTTTTACCTTGTTTTGTTGGGTTGTTGTTTGGTTTCGTTTTTTTTAAGTTACTGGTTTCTTACACTGTCTCATCCTTGATGTATGGACAAAAGTACTGTTAATGTTTCCAATGCAATTCAATTCAGCAAACATTTATAAAAAGGGCCTATTAGGTATAATTTGGGATATACAAAATGAAACTGTTCCTGACCTCAACAAGCTTACATTCCACTGGATGTATCCCAATACATCCGGGGTGAAATGCTGCTGTTTACTGTTATTTGGTCATTTCAGTTATTTGTGAACCCATTTGGGGTTTTCTCGGTAAAGATACTGGAGTGATTTGCCATTTTCTTCTCCAGTAGATCCAGTGAATCTTCTGTCAAACCACAAGAGGTTAAGTGACTTGACCAGGGTCACACTGCTAGGAAGTATCTGAGGCTGGATTTGAACCCAGGACTTCCTAACTCCAGGCCCAGTGTTCTATCCACTGAGCCACCAGTTGCCTCCAACTACTGATGCAGTCTCTGCATGCGGAAAATCAAAGAATTTTGCCACACATTTTTACTGAAGAGAAGAATTAAGAGAGACAAGAATTGTTTTTAAGTACTTGAAGAGCTATCATTTGGAGAAGAGAGTAAATTTGTTCTGTTTGTTGCAGAGAAGAGATTCAAGAGTAATGAGTGTAAGTTACAAAGAGACAAACTCTGGCTTTGTATCAGGTAAATGATCACTTTGGAGATAACTCAGTCCACGTTCTGATTTTAAAGAGGAGGAGAATGAGGTGCAGAGATATTGAGTGAGTTGCTAGATAGCACACACACTGTGTCTAAGGTAGGACTTGAACTCACTTCTTCCCTATTCGAAATCCAGTGCCACCTATTTGCTTAAAATTAGAGCTATCCTTGGGGTGGCTAGGTGGCACAATGAATAGAGCACTGGCCCTGGAGTCAGGAGGACCTGAGTTCAAATGTGACCTTTGACACTAGCTGTGTGACCTTGGGCAAGTCACTTAACCCCAATTGCCCTGCCCTCCCCCCTCCAAAAAAAAAAATTAGAGCTTTCCAAAAGTGGAATGGACTCCCACAATGAGTGATGGATTTCCCATCTTCGGAGGTCTTCAGCAGAGGCTAGATGACCATTTTTTGGATGTGTAACATTAGGGATTCCCTGAGTCCAGGCAATTCTACATTTTCTGCTAACTCAGCACAAGAGGGCACCATAGCTTAGTAGAATATGTATTTCATTCTTTTTAAAGAGAACATTGATAATAGCAGTATTAAGACCAACGAAAAGTCCCACAAATTATAGTAGAGTATATGTCTACAGGTAGCAACAATAATGAAGTTATCAATGAATTAATCTAATATATTCCTGAAAAAAAAAAGACAATTCAGTAAAGACTGATGTTTTTTAAAGTGAACAATTTACAAGAAGAAAGTAGTGAGTTTTTGTCTAATATAATCTATTATTCATTGAAGCTGAACTCTTTCTTTGGGAAGAAAATTGTTGTCATTCACTACCATACATAAGATCTCTAGGACTTTGTGGCCAAACACTGCAAGTCAACAGTCAACTGTTAATGAACTACTGTCTTACCATTGAAGCCATCCTGGTCAAGATCTCCCAGAGGGGCAATAGCACTACCAAATCTGGCAAAGATCTCAAAGCCATTCAGTTTTATGATCTGAAAACCGCCTGAAGCTTGCTGTAAGCATATGGAGACCTGACCCACTTCCTGAAGTTTGCCATCAGACCCACGATCCATGAAGAGAGGAGCTCCAATAAACACATCTGCATAACTGTAAAGAATAGTCTTTCAACATGCATATAGTCTTGCATATACCTATCAATAACAAATTTTCTACTTGTCACTAACTTATCTCTCCTTTTTGCATCTCCCACAACTATGCAGACATATTAAATGATCTCTAGGGTGATCATTTCAGTTTTGTGTCTGCCTTTAAGTTTGTGTAGCATCTGCAAACTATTTGTACAATGAGTTCATTCCTTGATACTAGAAAGATTAGCAGAAAGCAAAAAAGATCTGTCTCCAATTAGGATTACAAATTATGTGACCATATTAAACATTTTTAAGATCAAGTGTGTTTTACAGAACTTCATGAGAGAAAAGTGGATACAGAAACAGAAAAGGGCAAAAAAATTACTCTAAACCAACTTATTTAAACTTAGGAAAGCTATTCATAAACAATGGAAGAAACTGTTTAGAGAAACATTTTTTTAAAAGAAAAACTTACTTATCCCCATTAATGTCAGTGGCAGCTACAGAAAATCCAAAATATGCAGCCATCTGGATAAAAAGATGAAAATGATATGTTAAAATTCCATCTAACTACCATTTTTGTCTTTTATTTTTGAAACAGAAAAAAAATTTTTTCACATGTCTTCAAATCTTCAAAATATTTATGTTTCCCCTCCGTTACTATCATCCTTTAAAAAGAATCAACAATTTGGTAATAAGGTACTTATTTGCTTTCCTAAAGTCTATGATAGTAAGAACATGAGAATCCTAAATAAACTTCATTCAAATGGCTCTGAGGTTCTGCCATTTGTCACAAGGTCTTATCAAGAACTGCCATTTAAGTACCTCTGTGGTAGATTTCCTTCCTGTCTTGCATTCTTTCCCATTACTCAGACATTCACATATACTTCTTTGCTAGCTGAATTCTGGAAGCTGATATTTCTCATACAGAAAATAAACTCATATTAAAAAGTGGCAATTACTACTTGTTGGAAAATTTACAAGTGAATAAAAAGCAGTTTTTAATTGCTATTTTAAATAAATTGTCTTTTGAAGAGAGGAGGAAATTTTGTTCCTCCTTATCAATCACTTTGCTAGTTTATTTTATGGTTATATTCTACTAGATTCAATCTTTTACCCAGTGACATTCTTTCCCAAATCCACAGGAATGATCTATTAATTCCAAATTCCATTGAGATTTCTCTAAAGCTAATAGCAACAGTATTTAGTCTAATGCCATTCTCAGTGGTCAAGAATATATTTATCTGGGCGGCTAGGTGGCACAGTGAATAGAGCACCAGCCCTGGATTCAGGAGAACCTGAGTTCAAATATGGCCTCAGACACTTAACACAAAAATTAGCCATGCGACCTTGGGCAAGTCACTTAATCCCAAATTGCCCTCCAAAAGAAAAAAAAAGGCAAAAAAAATATAGTTATCTAATTTAAAATTGTTTTAATGATAATTTAATGATAATTGATGACTTTTTCCTATATGTTCTCTTTAGGATTTTGCAATATTACTCTTAGTTCTCCTTCTCCTACCTGTCTCACCTCTTCTTCACAGTCTCCTTTGCTCATTCTTTATCAATGTCATGCCTACTAACTATTGGTATTACCCAACACTCTGTCCTGGGCCCTCTCATCTTTTATCCAGGTGTTACCTCTTTCAGTGAATTCATCAGCTTACATGAATTCAATTATCATTTCTATGCAAATGATTCTTGTATCTAACAGCATTAGTTTCCCTCCTAAATTATGGTTATAATTGGGTGGAGGAAAGCAAATAAGTAACTACTATTATTGATCATGATGATAGTTTGCATTTATCTATAAGGCACTGTGCTAAGCAATTCACAAATATTATCTCATTTGATTCTCACAACTACCTTGGGAGGTAGGTGTTATTATTACCCTCATTTTACAGATGAGAAAACTGAGGCAAATAAAGGTTAAATGACTTGACCAAGGGTACACAATGTCTGAGGTCAGATTTTTAACTCAAGACTTTCTAATTCCAGATCTAGAACTTTATCCACTGTGTCATCTAGCTACCTTCATATTGGACATTTCATGTGGGTGCTCCACAGGTACCTCAAATTCAGTATGTCCAAAACATAATGATCCTTCTTTCCAAACTCCCTCTCCTGAATTTCCCTATTATTATCAAGAGTACCACCATTCTACCAATCACCCAGGCTCACGAACCTCTGTGCCATCCTTGATAACTCACTCTCATATGCCCAACATATCTAATCCACTGCCAACTTTTGTGATTTCTACCTTCCCAAGATCATGTATGTATATCCTCTTTTTTCTATTCACACAACCACTCCTTTAGTTCACACCTTTATCACCTCTCACCTAGAATACTACCATGACCTTTTAATTAGTCTCCCTGACTCAATTCTCTTTTCATGCCAATCCATCCTCAAATAAGCTGCAAATGATTTTCCTAAAGCTTAAATCTTCCTACCCTACTCAATAAACTCTAGTGGCTCCTTACTTATTCCAAGATCAAATACAAAAGTCATTGTATATATTTTAAGCTCTTCACATCTTAGTGCCTTCCTACCCTTTCAGTTTTTGTACACTTTACTCTCCTCTACATACTCTATAATACTGCCATACTGACCCAATGTCTGTTCTTTGCATATAATACTTGATTTTTCATCTCCAATCTCCTCTCTCTATACTTGATGTCCCCTAGTGATGAAATTCTCTGCCTCCTCACCTCTCTTTTAAGAATTCAGGACTTCCTTCAAAAGTCAGCTCATACACCTACCTTCTGCAGGAGATCCTATCTAAGGTTCCCTTCCATCTACTGTGTATGTACTTTTATTTACCTAATAAGTTACATGTTTTTTCCCTCATTAGAATTTAAGCTCCTTGAGATCACAGAACACTTTTGCCTTCCTTTATATTCTCTCTCTTTTTTTTTAAGCAATTGGGGTTAAGTAACTTGCTCAAGGTTACACAGCCAGGTGTTTCTGGGTGGGTGCTAAGTGTCTGAGCCCGGATTTGATCCCCCAGGTCATCCCAACACTGGGGCTGGTGCTCTTACTCGCTGTGCTACCTGGCCGCCCCCTTTCTTTATATTCTCAATGTTTAAACAGTGTTGGCCACATAGTAAGTACTTAATGGCTTATTCTTTGATAAATGTTAAAGGATTTATTTTTAAATTATTTTAATAGGTATTGATTCAACTCTTTCTGTTTTATTATTTTACTATTCTTTTCCTTAAAAATTATTTAATTTGCTAATTTTGTAATGTATAAAATACAGAGTGCTTCAAAATGTCTTATATGGGAAGGGGAAATTTGATACTTTAAATTTTCTTTTGATTAAAGTAAATAGTTTTATTTTGAACAACAGAGAAAACAAAATTTATATGTATTACCCAATATGCAAATATGTACATACCATGCCATTCTGGGTACTATATCAAACTATACTAAAAGATATCTATCAAGAATCAAAAACTTTGCTATACAATAAATCAAGAAAAGAATGATATTTTCCTACCACAGTTATGAAAGGATCTTATTATCCTGATATTAAAAATAAAAGGCCTTAACTGACAAATTCAGAATATTATGCACTCCTAAACGCTGGAAACATGCATTTTTAAGAACATACGCCATGTTTTTATATGTATATTGGACTATAATATGTGTATGACATATATATGTACATGTATTTGCAGTTTCTTAAATTAGTATATATTAAATATAAAGCAATTTTAAGAAGCTTACCTGTTCTCCAGTAAAATTATATAAAGAAGACATATTTTTTCCATCATAAATATAAACCTGTTTAGGATAAATGAAATTTTATAAAAATATGGTAAAATATGAAATGATCTAACTTCTATAAAAGACAGAGTTTAATTTTCCTACCATTCCCAATGTCCTCGCAGCTCTTGGGACTCCAGAAACAAAGTCTGAAAAATACAATGACTTTAAGTACTGAGATAAGTAAAACTAAGTTTTTGGTTAGCACAAATCTGAATACTAGTAAGTATTTCATTTTGGGTTGTTTTTTTTTACTAACAGAAACAAAAAATGATTAAGTTGATTTCTTGCTGTGGTTAAGGATTCATGTTCAAAGTAATACCAGTTATTAGTAAAGCCCATGATCAAATCTTTCTAAAACTATTGAAAATAACCAGTGTATACTTCAGATGATATAACCCTGTCCTCATAGAATCTAACTGAAGAGACAACATAGAAAATAAAACACCTAGGAATAAAACAAAGAATATGTACTTGGGTATAAAATATTCAGGAGAAAATTGAGTAGAGAAATGCAGAGCAAGCAGTATTCCAAATTAGGTGGAGTTGGTAATTCAAGCTACTGCAAAATAAGTGTGAAGGAAGAGTGATGGGGATTGGAAGGCAAAGTTTAGGAGAAAGAAAAGGGAACAAGAAAAACAAATGAGGAAAGTGATATATGCAAAGGTACGTGTGTGTGGGGGAGATTAATAAATTATTCAGTAATGTTAAGAAAGTTAGCCTACAGGAGAGGAATGTATATGGAAAGTCAGTACAATGGCTAACATTATGGAAAGTCCCAATGTAGCTAGCTGATTCAACTCTAAGGCAGCAGTGAAGCCTTGGTAGATGAGAATAGTAGCTGCCATTCAGGAAAATGTTACCAATTATATCTAAGAAGGAAAAAGCTAGAAACGTGTCAATTCTCACCTGACAAACCTTTCATATTTAGGCAGTTTGTATAGTTTTAGAGTAAAAGTATGACCAACTTAAATTGCAGGGACTCATTGTCTGGGTTTTCCTAAGAGAATATACCTCTCTGAACTCAGTTCATGTTCATGTTGGTTCCTGAATTCTATAACCTGAAAGAAAACTGTCAGGGGAGAACATTCTACCTGTGTCTTCCCCAAGTGTTTAATGTCATATAGCAGGGAATAGTGCCATTCCTACTTGACAAAGACTGTCTGTTCTATTAAGGTCTTAGTCTATAATAATGAGACCCTTCAGATTCAGTTTTGGGGTATTTTTGATGCAGCACTTGTTTGGAAATGGTACCCACCACTCAAAGAGCATGTTTTGAGAGACTAAACGTAACAGTAAGTTTAAGGTGTAGGTGTGTGTCTGTCTGTGTGTGTGCATGTGTGTGATATAAGACTGTTAATAGAGCTTGAAATGTTAAGCAAAGTACTTTATATTTAAGGTGCTGGACAATGGGTGCCACTGAAATTCCTAAAAAGAGCAACAGAGTAAGGGATGGCATTAATCTTATATTACTTGAGCCCATAGAGGGGTGAGAATTATAGTTTTAAGGAAGCACTACAGAAAATAAAACAAGACTACATTTTTAGAAGTCTAGAATATGCCTGTACAACCTGCAATCTGCCAAAGGATTTCCTCTACACACAAAGGATGTTAGGCTGCCCGAAATCCTTCAGCATAGATGATAAGCAGCCCATGCAGGTTGTGCAGGCCTTGTCTAGAATTATCCTCAACATACTAAAATGTACATTCTTCTATTGTTTTATTTCGTAATCATGATGTTTCTAAACTTATTTTCACCACAGCAATCTATAGCTATCACGTGCTGTGAATGCTTAAAGACTTTAACCATGCTTATTTTTTTAAGATAAAACATCATACCTTCTATGCCATCATCATTGAAGTCCCCAACAGCCACAGAGTAGCCTAAACAGAAAACCAAAAAAACAAACTATAAGACTTTCTGGGACTTTGATGCAACTTTTAGAAATTCTGCAATTCCACTAATTATTTAAATTATTATTATGATCAGAATAGCAAAATGTACATATTTGATATATATATATATATATATATATATAGTATATGTATAAGAAACACAATCTTGAGTAAGAGCAACTGTACTAAATACTTCAATAGGATATTGATGGGTTACCTTAACTTTATTTATATAGCTTAAGTTGAAAGCATTTTGTAGTTACTGATCCTGAAAGAGGAAAGGGTTAATTGAGCTAATAAGCCAGATTTTCCCTACCCAGTAAATTATTAGTTTTATCTTTTCATGTTCATACATAGCTTTTTAAGGAATGTAAAGTATGAGAGATAATCTGATTATATGCTTCACCTCAAAATAAAAATTCTCTAATTTTTAAAGGGGGAAATATCATAATCAATGGAAAGTATAGGTGAACACTAACTTTGCATGAAATGAAGACATTTTGTTTCATTATTGGTATAAAGATGCAATCTGCTGAAATGGACAAAGGACCATAAAGGCCATGAAGTATGATGTATGATGTATTCCATTTGGTGTTTTTTAAAATTCATACTATATATCATTTCTAAACATTCCAAGATTTCACACTGAAAAACAAAGCAAAATTCAGTCCTCCTTATTGCATAGTGTCTGGCATATAGTAGGCATTTAATAAATGTTTAATATTATTGATTGCTTGGTTAATCTTTTAAATAATAATAACTAACAACTGCAAAGTGCTGTAAGATTTGCAAAGTATTTTACAAATATCTCATTTAATCCTCACAACAACCCTAGAAAGTAGGTGCTATTATTCTCCTACCGTGTTTCCCCAATAGTAAGACACTGTCTTAGTAATTTTTTTGGACAGAAAAACACCAGAGGGCTTCTTTTCAGGGGAGGGCTTATTTTAATGAACATTGACAGCAATTTTAATAAACAGGTAAATGTGAACAAAAAAATGTACCTTTATTCAATAAGCAAATCACTGGGGAAGAACAGGATGACGCGCTCACTGCTGCAGCTCTGATTGGATGCAGCTCGGAGCACGGCATGCGTTTCACGGGGGGGGGGGAGGACAGTGCATACAGAGGGTACCATAATGTAGCGTGTAGCGCAGGGGATCACCTTCACTACAGTAGCAATCTCAATAGGGCTTATTTTCGGGGGAGGGCTTATTTTAGAGGAATCTTACACAGTAAGGGGAGGGCTTATTTTCGGGATAGGTCTTATTATTGGGGAAACACGGTACTTCACAGAAGAAATAGAAGCAGACAGAGGTTAAATGCTTCAACTCAGGGTTGCATGACCTCTAACTGTCTGAAGCCAAATTTGAACTTGGGTCTTCCTGACTCCAGGTCCAACATTCTATCCAGTGTGCCTCTGTGACAGGATATGTCTCTGTCAAAGGGCATTAGCTAATTAAACAAAGTAAATCTCCAACAGGCTCTTCAGGACTCTAACAAATACCACACACACACACACACACCAGAAAAAATACAGGCCTCTTTCAGCCAGTGACAAATTAAGTATCAGTTTTATTTCATTTCATAAGTATTATGAATATTTATTTCATGATTGTGACTATTACCTATATTACTTATTTCACAAGTATCATTTATATTTCACATTTTTGTGATATAGTTTCTACATTGTTATTACACCAAAATTAATAGTTAATGGAATAAAAAAAATTTTAAGCCAATATAATCTGAAAACCTAAGATGAAGATAATCTTTATAATATCAATACGTTGATAAAAAGAAATTTGATGGAAAAGTAGCAGCTCATATTTATGTTGTGCTTTTCAGAACATTTTCTAATAACTCTGGTAGACAGAGAAAATATTATTGATTTTCTTTCTAGAGATGGAGAAGCTGAATTCTTAATTAGAGATTAAATGACTTGTTCAAGGTCACACAGCACAGATTCAAACCCAGGACATCCAACTCTATACCAAATACTCTTTGCAAGCACACTACATTCTTCAGTGCTCAAAAAACAACTTCCACAAATATGGTCATGGTAATAATAAATCATATTTATGTCGTATCCTAAAGTCATAAAGTAATTATATGTAGAACAAGTAATGCCATCTCCCTGGCTTTGATAATTACTATCTTACTTATATCACTTGAACCTTCATGAGCCTCAGTTTCCTTAACCATAAAATGAGGATGACTAGTTAGATAATCACTAAGGTCCATTCCAGATCTAGATCCCATGATTTCCATTTTATAAAATGAGAAAAATGGGTTGTTGGGTTTTTTGTTTGTTTTGCTTTTTGGAGGAGAGAAGGCAGGGCTATTTGGGGTTAAGTGACTTGCCCAAGGTCACACTGCTAGTTTTTTGTGTTAAGTGTCTGAGTTCGGATTTGAACTCAGGTCCTCCTGATTCCAGGGCCAGTGCTCCATTCACTGCACCACCTAGTCGCCCCAACTTAAACTGTTTAAAGGAGAGGGCAGCATCTTATTGTACAGAGGGCACTGGACTTGAAGCTAGATAAGGTGTCAGCTAAAATCCCACTTCAGACCCTTGTTAAGCAGCTTAATCTTTCTGTGCCTCAGGTTCCTCATCTGTAAAGTAGTAGAGATTGGACTTGATAGCATATAAAGTCCCTCCTAAGTCTAAATCTAAAATCTTCTGACTCACCCACAGTCAAACAGCTAGTGTCAATGTTAGAATTTAAACTCAGTTATCTCCTTATTCCAAATTCAAGGCTCTTTACATTTTGCCATGCTCTCTCTCAGTTTAATAGCCAAAAAAAAAGTATCTTTTAAACAGCATTAATAAACTACCCAGAGAAGAATGAGGTGTTTTTTTTTTCCCTTCAAATAGTACTTTATTTGGTAGGTGAACAATTTATGAATAAACAAGAGAGAGAAAACAAAATTAGGTACAAAATGGGTAATTTCAATTGCATTAAATTAAAAAGGATTTTTACAAGTAAAACAAATGTAGCCAAGACCAGAAGGAAAGCAGAAAACTGTGAAAAAAAAATGTATAGATAGTTCCTCAGATAAAGGTCTCTTATCTAAGATATATAAAGAACTTTTTGTCAAATCTATAAGAATACGAGTCATTCCCCAATTGATAAATGGTCAAAGGATAGGAACACACAGTTTTCCTATGAAGAAATCAAAACAATTTATAGTCACACAAAAAAATTCTCCAAATTATTATTAGAGAAATGCAGATTAAAACAACCTTGAGTTATCATTTTATGCCTACCTGGATAAAATGATCGAAGGGGGAAGAGATAATATTGGAGGGGATTTAGAAAAATTGGGACATCAATTCATTGTTAGTGGAATTGTGAACTTATCCAACCATTTTGGAGAGTAATCTGTAATTATGCCCAAAGAGTTATTAAATTACCTATATATGCTTTGACCCAGCAACATCACTACTAGATCTTTTTCCAAAGATGATTAGGGAAAAAGAAAAAGAACCTATATATCCCAAAATGTTTATAGCATCTCCTTTAGTGGTGGCAAAGAACTGGAAAACAAGGGGATGCCCATCAGTTGGGGAATGGCTGAACAAGTTGTGGTATGATTGTGATGGAATACAACTTTGCTATGAGAAATGATAAGCTCGGTAATCTTATAAAAATATGGAAAAGTTTGCACGAAATAATGAAGAGTGAAATGAGCAGAACCAAGAGAATACTGTATACAGTAACAGCAACATTGTTTTAAGAAAGACTTTGACCAAGTAAGTTATTCTATTGTAAATACTCAAACAAACTATAAAGGACATAAAAAGAAAGATGCTATCTGCATCTGGAGAAAAAAACTAATGAACAGATGTACAGAATAATTTTATACACATACACACAAATACACACACACACACACTCCTACTTTTGTCTTAATGGTGACTATCTCTAGGTTGGGAGGAAGGGAAGAAAAAAGGGGGAAAAAAGACACGATAACTTTGTTGTAAATTTAAAAGAAATAGCAAGTTGTACATAGTAGATATGCAGTTTCATGTGCAGTCATCTTCTTTATTATACTCTGTTATCAAAATCCTTGTTTTATTCCACAAATTAAAAAGAAAATAAATTTTTAAAAATAGGATTACATATTTAGAATATTTACCTAGGTAGCTGTCATCAAAAACAGCCTGAGCTGTCCGCGTTGCTAACTGGTTATTATATTTGATGCTGTATACACGGGGGTCATATTTAGACACAATTTCTGCGACTTGATCAGAAATGAGCTGACCTGGGGAAAAGAAAAAACACCGTGATTTCCCAATAAAGAGTTTCACTTATGAATATTAAAAAAAAAGGAGGAGGAGAGTTACCTGTTTGTTTTCTTCTGATGTCATCATTGCATGTTAGTTGGCAATACTACTTGGAATGCCTGAGCAAAAATCCAACTATTCAATTCCTCAATTACACACTTGAAAAACAAGCTAGAAGAAGTCTGAAGAGAGGTTTAATGAGATCTCTTCACTATTTAAAATTATTTCTTACTCTACCCTACCAATACCTAAGTAGCTCCATGAAGATAAATTAGGCATTTAAGGAAAGGGACCTGGAATTCTTCAGGCTATTCTTCTATCACTTCAATAAAGACCAGTAGAAAACATTAATTTTCTTGTCTGTACAGCACTGGCTCTAAGTAAATCCATGGAATACCCAAGTCAAGTCCATATGACTAAGAAAAATAAGAGCAGACCAAAAAGATACAGGCACTTGATTCACCACAGAGTCAAAATCTAAAAAGATCAGTAATTTCTCCATTTGTTCAATGTTAAAGGCAGAGTTCTACAATTCAGAAAGATTATTTTTTTGTGTGTTTGTCTAGTTTGCTCAAGTCAGGTAGCCATAACATACAATACAGGTAAAACAATGAGGTTAAAGGAAGTAAACATTATCTTTACCACCATTTTCATTTATCATCATTTTATCATCCCATCTTCTATAGGAAGGCTTTCCCAAACTCTCCTAATTCTAGTGATTAAATTCATCTGTTAATGATGTCCTTTTTATCCTGTATATAGCCATCATTAGACTGTGAGCTCCTTGAGGGCAGGGGCTGTCTTTTGGGTTTTTTTTTTTAATCTATAGCATTTAGCACACTGCCTAGCACATGATAAGCACTTAATAAATGTTTACTGACTGATTTTCATAATAGAACTAAAATCTTAAGTCTTGTATATTTTACTACCATATCTAGAATTAATTCTATTTATTTTTCTGAAGCACCAGTGACTTTCATTTTACTAAAATATTCTCTCATTCACAGTGAGTCATTGTAATTATTATTAAATCCTAGCCTCCATGTTAGTCACACTGCTGTTGCTAACAATAAAAACTTCATTGAACATTACATCAAAAGTTGAGAAATTTTTTAGAGACCTTAGCATAGTACAGATTTATAGTGAGCAGAAATGCATCTATAGACATCACTCAAATACTCACATTTTATTTACAAAAACTCATCTAAGTCAATTTTTTAAACATATCACTAGTCACCGCATACACACACAAAAAAGAAGGGTTAATAAACAACTCTGGTGGGTAAGCTCAAAATCTATCTTCCTGACAGTATTTTGGCTCACAGACATATCCATGTTATGTTTCCTCCTCTCCCACAGCATGCCAGTCTGTTCATGTACACAGGCAGTGAGTGGGGGTGGGAAAGGAGGGGAGAAAAGGAATGAATTTTTTTAAATCATATGTAGAAAGCTCAGAGATTTGGCAGATTCTATTACTCTGTTTTTAAAACTGTCAAATTTTTAACTTTCTATTTCAGTAAATTGTTTCATTTTCCCTTCAGGTGAAATATAAAGAATTTATAAAAATTCAAATCAAAATACATTAGTGGTGGTATTCTCTACTAACATCCTCCTATTCCCTGATTTGCATTTTTTTAAGTCTCTTTATTGCCCCATCCATCTTCCTCATCCTTTTTTCCCTTAATTATTCTATATTTTCCTCTTCTTCAGTTAATCTCTTCTTTACCTATAGAAAGTCTTAACTTATTATGGTTGTCACTAGGTGAAATCTATTAAGGGCAGCAAAAAAGGGGGTTAGAGATGAGATGTAGTATAGAGTATTATTTATGGATTAAACAAATAAAATTGCAGTCTGGGGATCCTTCCAGAAGAATTATAAGCGACTTCTACTTGCAACTCACTTCTCAACACAAATGTGAAGATATTATTTGGAAATCTCAAAACTATTTTTACAGAAAAATTCAATTCCATTCAACAGCTGAAAAAATAGTCATTGTTCTAAATGAAGAAAGAACAGTTTCTTTGGTCCTCCAGTGATGAAGGGAAGAAAGTAAGAAAAAGGGAACAGAACATACTCCACGTGTGTATATGCATTGGATAAATGCATGCATGCATATGCATATATGTATATTCCTTTCTAACAAATTCCTTAAAAAAATTCACATTGTTGATCTGTTTAGCAGGGTGTACAGAAACAAACTCTAAAATTTTCAGTGTGAACATTTATACCCTTAACGTCAACAAATGCTACAAATCAGGGCTTAATTTGCTGGTTTTTTGATTGTCCAGTCTTAAGAAAGCAATGGAGAAAATGCTAATAATGGAGATTAAATTTAAAAGTCTACCTTGTATTTTCTGGAAAGTTTGTTGGTAAACATTATCTGCATACTCTTGGCTAAATTCCACCAAAAACAAAAATACCTCAAGGATAATGATCTGAGAATCTATTAGTTTGAATTTCTTACAGATCTACCATCTAGCAATATATACCTTTTACCTAAAGGTCATCTCTGTTTAGCTTGAGTAGTCTAATCCAAAACTTTCTCAACAACTACAAGCTATGTCTTTCTTAACAAATGCAAGCTATGTAAAGAAAAAGGATATAATACTTTATAGCCACATGAAGGCACTAAGAATTATACAAAATCAGAATGCTGCCAACAACCCCTAGTTTCTTTAAAAAGAAATGTTTGCTCTTTGTCTAGTGTATAATTTATCTCTGTAATTCACTCTTCCCCAAAGTCTCATGCAGAGAAAGCCACTGATAACTTAAAAAAAATGACTCATCCAAAATCCTGAATCTGGATAATTTTCTGTGATGACAGTTTCTGACTCTACCAAACACTGACAAAACTAGGATATTAATGTCCTCATGAATCCTGATTTTTATAAGCAGAAGACAAAACAGGCAAAAAAAAGTAAATATTAAAAACTACATGGAAAATAAAGTTGGATAAGTTATCTATTGGTTTTATTTTTAAAAAACATTTATTTAGGGGCAGCTAGGTGGTACAGTGAGTAGAGCACTGGCCCTGGAGTCAGGATGACCTGAGTTGAAATAGGCCTCAGACACTTAACACACTAGCTGTGTGACCCTGGGCAAGTCACTTAACCCCAATTGCCTTGCCTTCCCCCTCCAAAAACAAACAAACATTCATTTGTAGGAATTCAATTTCCATTTTGTTTCACAGTCAATGGTAAAAGCTATGGATTGTTTAAATAGTATTTTTAAAAAAGAAACCACACAGACCCATTTGATTAAGGAATGGATAAAAAGATTGTGGTAAATAATATAATTGAATAGGGCAGCTCTGTAAAGAATGATGAATAGAAAGATTCCCAAAGAGGTATGGGAAAACTCATTTGAACTGATACAAAATAAAATAAGCAGTACCAGGAAAATAATGACTGTAACATAATGTAAATGAAAAGAATAAGTCAGCAGAAAAGGAAACTGAACACTGAAATTAAAGTGACCTAACTTGACCCAAAATAAAAGATTTAAAAAAGCACCCACTCCCTTCTTTGCAAAGGTGGGCGGCGTATGGGTGTAGAACACTGTATACACTGCCAGATTCAGTTAATATGTTTTGTTCAACTGTTCCCCACCTTTTTTCTTCCTATTCTTTGTTACAGGAAATAACTTTACTGGGAAGGGGAGAACAATAATATTCATATATAAAGGTGATGTAAAAATAAAAGATATCAATAATAATTTTAATTCATGGTCATCCAGGTTAGTTCAAGAAAGCAAATACTTCTCATGTATGTTTTCTCTTCACCAGTGAACACTACATTTGATTTTAGTGATTAACAAATAAAATTTTTATTTAAAAACTTTTACTTTATTTCAAATATTTTAAACCAAATATTCAAAATCACAAATTCAATATGCATTTAAACACACAGCAACATATTATACTTCACCAAAAAATGGAAGCCATTTAGCTTAAATGACTTTTAAGAAGCTAAATTTTAATCTTTGAGTAACTCTACAGCAATATCACTTTTATTGACGTAGTTGTAACACATGTAGCAGCTATACAAACAACACATAACATAAATTCTCAAATTACATGTATCCCTTTTTCATCTTTCCAAAAATTGGTAAAAGAATAGTGTTGAGTCATAAAAACGGTATTTCTCAATTCTTCTCAAAGTTAATTTGAGAACTCATATTTTTGAGACAAAATAAATTAGCAAAAGATGCTATCAGGCATCGAATAATTTGATTAACCTACCTTGCCAATAAAAACTGCCAGGACCTCCCAGAAGTACTCTGTCTGCCTAGAGGGAAATGAAACAGAAAAAAATATATATTCTTTTAAAGAGATATGTTTTAAATTAAAATAATTAATAAATATAGGGTAAATTAAAGTAACCTTAAAATTAAAATTCATTCTACTCTCAGGTTGGGTAACTGTCTTTACTAAATATATTTTATTTATTTATTTATTTGTTTACTTATTTATTCAATTATTTATTTATAAAGCAATAGGGGTTAAGTAACTTGCTCAAGGTTACACGGCCAGTTATTTTGTGTGGGTGCCAAGTATCTGACGCCGGAACCAATCCCGGGTCTCCCAACACCAGGGCCGGCGCTCTTATTCACTGCACCACCTGGCCACCCCTACCAAATATATTTTAAAAACAAAAAGGAAAGTAAAAATATATTCTCTTTAACTCAACATTATCTGCCTATTGCTTTTTCCACTACATCAAGGATAGCATATCAGTGTATATATGTCTATAAATATGAATCCTGTTACCTTGACTATATCTGCTAATCTAACATAGGGGTTTTCTATTATTATATTTTGATTATCAAACTTTGTGACTACACAGGCAAATTTCTCATCCTGATGACTACCAAGGGAACTTCATGCTCCACTGGAGGGAAACTCTTTTTGGTACCTATAGCAACCATCTGATAGAATTAGAGCAGAAGCTGAAGGGCAAAATTTTCAGAGTTTATTGTAAGATAATTTATTGCTAACTTGCCTAGTCCTACTCTATGGCCATTACTAATTGCAGAAAATTAATTAAGTGTATTAGACACAAAGTATTTACTGTTATAGCCTAAGATTTTAAAAAAAAATCTTAATACCTTGCTGGGGACAAACCTATTCCCAAAGTCCAAATGCCTCTCCTTCCAATAGAGCACCACAATCAGTATGACCAGATGATATTGGCAATATTAGTAAAATTGGCTCCAATTAAAAATTTGTGATATTTGGCTTTAGAAACCATTTTAAAACAATAAAATGAGCATAGAGTTACTATATTATGGAGTAAGAATACTTCTAGTTGTTATAGTACTATAAACATGAAGAAAAATGAGATAATTTCTTAAAATTTAATTATTTTATTAATGTAAAATTATTCATTTTGTGTGCACACCTTGCTGTTTGAATCATGAATATTGAATTGGCATATCAAGTGAATAGGGAATGGATTATTTAACTAATTTAAGAAAACAGTATAAACATTTCTCTTCCTAAATGAAATGTAATAAAAGGATAAGTACAAGATATTAATACTTTATTACTTATTTTAAAATGTTCATAAGACTCTGGTGTCTGTGGTTTTCATTAATTTGGCTTATCATAGCCCCTCTCACAATCTACAAAAAAGATATATCCTAATTGTCCTGTTTTTAATCAATATGTTCCTGTCAGGGCATGAATTACTGCACTGAAATTTATTTTTAAAAATATCACATGAAAATCTGATAGAGGATATAATATGTAAATAAAAAATTTTTAAAAAACCCTCTTCTTTATTTGTTTTTTTTAAATCTGGTTCTATAGAGATGTCCTGGTGAGGAACTCCCTTTATAAACAATGTTAATCAGCAATTGGAAAAAAGGCAATCTGCAAGAGAAAATGGGAGGGGATGGGATGAAGAGCTCATGGATTGGCAATGCAGAGAAGGGTCACTTTGGTAACATAAACTAGAGGAAGAGGAGATATTTTGGGGGTTTTGAGATCAAGAGGCAACTCACATTGAATGGCCTCAATTTTCTCAGCAAAGTTAAGAAAGGAAATCCTCAGCTAACAGTGAAGGGAAGGTAGGAGATTTGAGGACAGAAAAGAAGGTTTGTAACATCTTCTATGGGAAGTGGGATAAAGAATCAATTAGGATATAGTAAAAGCAAAGGAAACGTGGTTTAGATTGGGTAACATAAATAAGATTAGATAACACAAAGTTGGAGTAAGGAGATTAATGCAGGTAAGACTTGGGTGGGAGGGATTTGAGAGTACAAGATAATATGGAGTTGAATTAGTTAACTTTAAAGTGAAGATTAGGAAGGATAGAAAAGGGGAAGTCTAAGCAAAAATAACAGTCAAAAGGTGTGTCTGGAGCTCTCTTCTCTTCTCCCCACTTGGTGATCCCAACAACTCCCTAGGGTTTAATTATCAGCTTAATAGAGATGATCCCCACATCTCAATGTCTCTCCTGGGAGCTACAATCATGAATCACACACTGCCTTCTAATCATGATTTAATAGTACATTAACAATGTTACCAAGAAAGTATCCCCCCCAAAGAAAATTTGATTAAAATTAAAAAAAAATTTCCAATTTCCTGATTTGAAATTTGACTATTAATGTTTACCAACTGTCTTTTGGCCATGCCAAACTGAATATGTCCTAGACATCTTATATGAAACATGTCCAAAGCAAAATGTATCAACTGTCTTCATACTGTGAAGAATACCATCATTCTCCTGGTCAATCACACTCATTTGACTTCAGTGTCATACTCAAGTCTTATCAGTTCTAACAATGTATCCCCTCTGCTCCCCTCACATAGTCACTGCCCTGGTACAGGTACTCTTCAGCTCATTCTTGGACTACTGCAATGAAATTCTAATTGTCCTCCCTGCTTCAAATCTTTCTCCATTGCAATCCGTCCTCTATTTACCTGCCAAAGTTATTTACCTAAAGTGCAGGTCTGATATTTGACCATGGCATCCACCTACTCCATAAACTCCAAGTGATTCCCTATTTCCATCCAAAATCAAATAAAAAAAATCTTCTGTTTGTCATTTTAAACCCTTCAAAATATGTTCCCTTCCTACTTTTCTAATCTGCTTACCCTTTAATCTCCCGAGATCAAGCTATCCTGGCCCTACTTCTCCATCTCCCAATTTTGTGCCCTTTCAATGGCTGTTCCCCATGCCTGGACTGTTCTCTCTCACTCTCCAACTTTACTTGGCTTTCTTTGGATGCCTTCAAGGTTCTGACCAAATCCAAACTCTTCAAGAGTTTTTTGTTCTTTCCTCCCCCTCCCTAAAACTAATGCTACTAAGTTTCAGAAATTTCCTTCTATGAACACTGTATATATTTTGTATATACACAGCTATTCGCATGTTATGTTGTTTATCAGAATGAGTTCCTTGAGGAAAAGGAATGTTTTTGCTTTTCTTTATATGCCCAGAGCTTAGCAGTGTGCCTGGCACAAATGCTTGATAAATACTTGTCTGACTGACTAACTTGAGAAAGTACTTAAATTTAGAGATTATGATGAATATGAAGAATAGGTTTAGGAAAGATGAGGCACAGTGAAAGATGGAACAACTGGGGCGGCCAAGTGGTGCAGTGAGTAAGAGCTCCAGCCCCAGCATCCGGAGACCTGGGATCAGTTCCGGCCTCAGATATTTGGCACCCACACAAAAAATAACTGGCTGTGTAACCTTGAGCAAGTTACTTAACCCCAATTGCTTTAAAAAGAAAAAGAAAGATGGAACAACAAAATTTTAGGGTCAGAGAGAAGAATGTCAGAATTTTTGATCAAGGAACTAGAACAGCTCTAGTTAATGCTGAGATACAGGGTGTGGCTTAGCTGAGCTGGAATAGAGGAATAGCTCATGAGATTTAAGGAGGCTGAGAAACTGGAAGATTAGGGCATTTGAGGAAGCTATCAACATGAATGCTGAAGCCCCTAGTATAATGGCAGAAGCTGGGAAGGAGAGGAAGACTATGAGCCAAGTTTTAAACTCTCTGACACTACCTTGGAGTTGGTAGACAATATCCACTGTGATCTGTACAGGTGAATATGATTAATAGAGTGATATTTAAAGGAGAAGAGGCTCCTAAGTGATGGCAACAAATGGAGAATCTCAAAAGTGGCAACAGGAGCAAGGAGTATTCTGATTCCCCAACTAGGATCAGAGTATAAGAAGATACCCAGCTAGAAATGGAGAAGTTGACCAGGATGCTGGACTATTTAGGTGAAGCCCCAGGCCTCTGTGAGGGAAACTCCGCACCTATAAAGGCTAAATTATGTTGGTTATAATCTATATTTTTCACTAGATATCAAATTATTCTCAACTTCAACATGGTGCAATTAAAAAAATGGGATCTGGAATCTTCCACCTAGTTTCAAATTCTAGATTGAAGATTGACTATGACCATGAACAAGTCATTTCACATTGGCTTTAATTTCCTAGAAAATGAAGGTGTTTGGACTAGATGACCTCTGAGATGCTTTGCCAGCTCTAACACTATGTTCCTATGATGTCCCATAATAGATGGCAAAAATCACAATTCATTATACTCTGTTCTAATCATGATTTAATAATATGTTAACAATGTTACCAAGAAAATATCCATTAAAATAAAATGACAAACTTTTTAAAAGTTTGTAAATTACCCAATTTGAAACTCAACTATTAATTTTTACAGTAATAGTCAGCAATCAGTTTTTGAGAGGAATATTTGAGAGGAACTGTTTTCCTTTAATACTTATTTTACTTCTTATTGTCATTCATTCTAGAGAGAGGAGAAAGAAAAAGAAATGAAATTCATATCTGTAAAGTCTGATATTTAACTGTTTTGCTAATAACGATAACAATAATATCATTTTACCACTACTTCATGGAGCTGTGATTTTTTTTTGTCAGTGTAAGTACTCCTTCCACATAGTTCACAGCCTATTTTATGACTTTGTATATAGTCTTCAATAGTTGTTGTGGCCAAAGTAGCCTAGGCCAGTTCTTGACAAAAAAATTCCTGTATCTCTAATCCCATAATATAATAATAGTTTAAAGAATTAATGATAACTAAAGTTAAAGCAATTGACCAACATATTTTTTACTACTATCTGTGCATTCTGATTATCCATACTATGTCTAGCCTTCCCATTACCATGGATAATAAAGTAGAAAGATTTTTAGCTTCATTTAATATTCAATAAGGATCAATAACTTACTTTTGTAAAATCAATGCTGAATCCTCCTTGACAAAATCCCTGTCCATCAGCATCAATATTTTCTAAAGTAGATACAGGGGGAAAAAAGTTACACAAGTTATAAAAAAAACAACTCTGACATGGTTATAGAGCTAGTGACTTTTTATTGAATTCCAGTAAAGACAACAGGCATCAAGCTTTATTATCAACAGGAAAAACAAGGAGTGTATGGACCAATGAATCAGGAACAAGGCTGAAAAAAAGTTAAGATTCTTAGTCCTTCCACCCCCACCCCCACCCCCACCACCCCCCCATAAACTTACTGTGCCACTTAACTGGACTATGCCACCATTTAATCATCTTAAATGCCAGAAGGGATGTACTTAAAATTTTAATTATATCTTCACACTTCTTGTGAAAAGCTCCAAGATACATCTAAAGGTTTATTAATGGTCCAGAAAGACCATACAATCAAGAAGTACAGAGTTTCAGCAGATGGTCATCTAGTATACAAATGAATATCCTCTGAACGGTTCAATGTAAAATAAGACTCAAAATGAGTTCTGAGGGGCTAACAAAATGCCATCTTTATAATTAAATACTTTTAAGGGATCATAAATCTAGAGCTGGAAGGGACCTCAGAGGCTATTTCCCCCTCCCATTTTACTGATGAGGAACCTGAGGCCCAGGAAGGTTAAGTGATTTTATATCTTTATATATTTCCCTCAGTGCCTTCCAGTGTCTTACACATAGCAGATCTTCAATAAGTGTTTTGTGAATTAAAAAAAAACTTTCCTGGTTTCTTTTCTGTCTTAAAGGCCACTCCCCCCCGCCAAAAAAGAAAAAAAAAATATATATATATATATATATACAGTGAGAATACTATACTCTGGCTACTAAAGAATCTTTATAAATGAAATAATATTAGTAAAAAAATTTTAGCACAGTGCCTGAAAGATACTATATAAATGCTTATTCCATTCCTTCTGATTTCCTTTTCTTCCCTAATAGTAATTTATTTAAATAACATACACAATACTCTTACTATTATAAACACACACACACACACACACACACACACACACACACACACACACACCCCGCTTGTGTTGATATATATGAAACCAAAGCCTCATCTTTTTTTTAAAGCTTGAACTCTGAATATAATAATAATAATCTTGACAATATAGCTAAATTGTATGGTATCTAATTCAGGATATATTCTAAAAATAACAAAATAAAAATGTAGAGTCCTAATTGATTTTGAATACTAGGAAGTTACTTAGTATCATTCATCTTAGTAATAAAGAACATAATACTACTACAATTTAAAATTTTTTTCTGACCAAAAATGAGACTAGCAAAACATGTAGTTGTAGGATTTCCAAAGCATGGTGAATCATTCTAAGGAATTCTGCTGTGACCTCAAGTCAACCATTGTATATCCTTTGTTGCAGTTGCATCAGAAGACTATTTCAGGCTATTTGTGAAGACATTCTTTCTCAATTATTGAGCTGTAGGGATAATCTGAAGTGTTTGTTCAAATTGAACTTTCAAAAAAATCCTTTTAAAGATTTCTTGGCAGGTGCATATTAAACAAGAGTATTTACTTTTTGACATTTTAAAGGGGTTTGTTGAGTCTTGTATATTTTAACTAAGTTTTCTGAATTGGCCTCTACTCAAGATTAATGTTCAATTTTTTTTATTATTTCACTAAACTGTCATCAACATATATTTGGTCCCTACATAATGTAATAATCAAGGGAATGAACAACTACTTCAAAGGACATAAATGATGTAATTTCTAAATAAATCTTAATACATCAGAAAAGGCTTAGAGGGCAAAAAAAAAAGGAAAAAAAGAAGTCTTGCTTTTAACAATGGAGCTGAAAAGATAATGATGTCAATGTGTTTCAAGACTCAGTCACCAAAGCTGATCTATGAAGAAGGGGTGCTTTATATACATGACCCTTAGCTCTCCTGAGCTCCAGTCCTTTCTCTCCAACTGCTTACCAAACAACAGAATGACCTCTGAGGCCATCTAGTCTAACATATACAAGAATTTCCTCTCTAAATAACTCTCCTGACAAGTACTCCTTTAGCCTTAACATTAATCTCTACAGAGGGACAGTTCGATTCAAAATTGAAGATCATTCTACTCTAGAATAATTCTTATTGCTCAGAAGCTTGTATTCCCCCAAACCCTAAAATTCAACCTGTCTAAAACTGAACTCATCATCTTTTTCTTCTAAACCTTCTCCATCTCTAAAATTCCCACTCTCTCTTAGTGGTCTCACTAGCACCTCAGTTACAAAGAATCACAACCTCAAGGTCATATTTCACTCTTCATTTTCTGCTTGCTGCCTGCCCTCAGTAACTTGCCTAATTCTGTTGACTAAACCTGTAAGACATCTCTTCTATCTAACCTTTTCTTTCAACTCATTTTGCCATCAATGTGATCCAGGGAGTTGATGATTAAGTCCCTCTTTCTAGCCTCTCCTTCAATCCTTCCTCCATGCAGCTGCCAAAGTAATCTTCCTAAAGCTCCAATATGACTGTACCATTGCCTCCTTTCAGAAACCTAACTAGTTTTTATGCTATAGGATAAAATACATACTCTTCTGCCTGGCATTGAACGACCTCTATGATCTGGTACCAACCTTTCTTTCTAGCCTGAATTCACATCAATGCCCTTATACAGTCTACATGTTAGCCACACTGAGGAAAAACGATGCCCAAAGTAGCACAGGTGACCAGTGAAAGAACACATTAAAACCCAGAGCCCCTACTTTCTATTCTAATTCTTTTGTTCATTACACCTGAAAATGTAGAATGAGTCCCCTCTTTTGGCCCCAGGAATTAAATCCTATCAGAAGGTATGACCTAAAGTCATATAGGTCAGAGAGGAATAAGGCATGACCTTGATACAAGGCACTCTTGCATTTACTTTCAATTATGAGGGCTTTAATTTGGGGGTTAATTGTACCATTTAAAACAACCTCAAATCTGAATTGGGTTTACCTTTTTTTTCTTTCAAAAAAAGCTTTCCTTTATCACTATCCTGTCTTAGGAGATAGCCTTCATTATACTCAACAATAAAAAAAAGATACAGAGAAATATGGAGGTCACCTTTAAAGTCATATTCATTCATCTATTCAACAAATGTTCCTTCAGAATCTACAGTGGACATATGGCGGTCTAGGCAATTTCCTTCAACCAAGTCTCCATTATCTCCAACTCCTTTCAAAGTACAGTATGGTCTTTACCAAGAAAATTTTGTAAAACCTGATATTCCCCAGTAAGTTACAGGACTAATCAGGTCATGGCAATGAATACTTATATCTAAACTGAAATGTAGTCTATCATCAATCATCAGTTTTTTAACCCACAAAGAATAAAGAAAACCCAAATGTAAACAATGGGTTATGATAAACTCATTTTCATATTATCATGGACTCAGATGTTATACATATGAGAACACTTCAGAAAACTGAAGCTTGTTCTGTTTCAGCACTAGAACATTTTCCTTTTATTTTAACTTTCAGATGGAAATCTTCCTAAAATTCATTAATCGACTCCCCAGGCTTCCTGAGCAGAGAACACTGAACATAATTTATTTTCTTCTTGACATTCATCAATACTCCAAACATTTGTCATTATGCTGTACACAGTAGTGTAATGGACAGAAGACTAAACTTGGAATCAGAATGAATGACCTGAGTTCAAATCCTGAATCTGATACTTACTAGCTATGTTGTCATGGTCAAATCACTTAATATCTAAGAACTTCACTTTACTTGTATAAAACTATGATAATAATAAAAATACTTATTTCACAGTTTTTATGAGGATCAAATGAGATAAGGTAGGTAAAATATCTTTTGGATCTTAAAATACTTTATAAATGACAGATAGGATGATGATGATGATATCTTCATGAGCTATGGAGGTGCTCAGGTTTTTTTTTTTGACCCTGCATTAAGTGAACCCCAATTACTGTCTGTTTCAAAGTTCAAGTATTTCCTTTTCACAATTTTTTGTTTCTGTCAAAATCAGCTGTCCCTTCTCAATGTCCCTTCTTAATGTGCCTGTCCTAAAGAACTATGGTCTTCCGGTTTTCTAGCTCTAATATGCCACTGGATTAAGACAAGATAATAAAGATTGTAGGAATTGTCTTAATAGGAGTAAATAACTTTTGCATTAGAGACTATAAAGTAGTAAAGTGCATGGACCCTAAAACATGGGTTGTATGGTTAATTTTCACCTCTAAGAGACTTTTTTATAAATTCATCATATATATTCATCATAAGTATTTTGAATACCTTAAACTGGTGGGAAATGGACCTCTGGATAAATAAGGTTTACTGTACCTTAAAGTTGTCAATCCCAGAAAACTCTGAAATTATAAATGAAAGAACAATGACTACATCTAAAACTTGGCCTAGAATAGGGATCAGACCCATGATTTCATTGATACAGGGAATTTCTAGGCAAGGAAAGAACCTGTGTTCATGCCTGCACCTCCTCTGCAACTTATGGAAAGTGGCCTAATTCAATGAAAGGTGAAATGATTTACCCAGAATGACACAACCGGAATTTATCAGAGATGGGACAACATACGTCTTCCTGGCTTAAAGAATAGCCCTCAATGCTCCCTTCCCAAAATTTGACTTCTACAAATAAAGCAACTCTATGCTCTATATTGAATATTATAGTATATCTAGAAAGCAAAATCCAGTCTAAAAAGAGCTAGAAAGGAACCATAGGGATAAAAACAGAATTTCAAGTTTGAAAACTATTTTTTAAAAAATTAATCTTGAAACAATTTATTCACGCTAATTCTTAAGGACTCATTCTGTGATATACTCTCTGATTTCCTAACTGAGGGTAGACATCTCAATTAGGAAAATAACATTTACCACATGTTTAGGAAATGTGATATATGATGGAGGAAGATACAGATTCTTCCTCATGAAAAAGGCTGAGCAGAGTAGTTGCTCCCTATTGGGAAAATAACTTAAAGACAGGGTTGCTTAGAAGAAAACAGATCAAAAAATTAGGGAACAACAACAACAAAAACAATACTAGCTAACATTTAAATAGTGCTTCCTATGTGCCAGGTATTGTGCTGAGTCCTTTACAATAATTATCTCATCTGATCCTCACAACAAATGGGAGCGGAGGCACAGGTGCTATTATTATTCCCATTTTACTGTTGAGGCACATAGCTAATAAGTGTCTTGAGTCCAGATTTGAACTAAGGTCTTCCCGATATCAGGCTCAGTACTATATCTATTGTGCCATTTAGCTGCCCCAACAAGGGGCTTCTTAGAAAGATCTGACATATGTAAATATAAGCTGAATTCCTATTTCTAGTTAGCATCAAAAAATTTATGATAAAGAAATATTTCATCCAATAGCTATTATTTTGCTATTAAAAGATATGCTGGATTTTCAATGTTCTTTTGGATCACTGTATTAGAAGGTTCCACAATGTGAAGAATACCTCACACTTGGACCCAGAAGACCTAGCTTCAAGTCCCACTTCAAAAAAAGATGGTGTGTAATGGTGGACAAGGCACTTCATATGGCTAAAAGCTGTTTGCTTCTCTGTAAAATACAAATAATACTAATTAAACTATATCACAAGGTTGTTGCAAAGAAAGCATTCTCCATAGATACAGAATAACAACTCATTTGTAACTTACAGCCTCAGAGGGTTTCCTGGGGGCATTAAAAGTGACTTGTCCAGGGTCACACCACAAGGCAAACCCCATGTAGCCAAGTCCTAAAGCTGGTGTCCTAACCACAGTACCATGCTAATTCTCAGAAATGTGGTGGTACTGTTATTATAAGAGGTAACCAATACACAATTCCTATATTGAACTCACTAGGGCAAATTGGAGTTATGAGACTTTTTGTGTGATGATGATTACAGATGTGATTCCAAGATCACCTAGAGGGTGAGAACTTAAATCTTCATTGGAAGGCCAGGGAGATTTTGTAAATATTTATATCCAGACATTTTGATCTTACAGGAAAACATATTTAGTCACAATCTTTATAACAAATTCATTTTGAGCAAATACACAAATTCTCACAAAATAAGCTTTATATCCCTTTCTACAAAGCACAAGGGAAGACTGTTTCTTTACATACTTGACCGGCAGGGAGCATACTCAACAGTCTTTGTTCCATCTTGTAGAAAGCATGTTCCAACAGGTTCTCTCTCTTGTTTCAATTCAGTCCTCCAATGATACAATGGAGCACAGGCCTGAAGCCAAAAGAAGCAAAATAAATAGGATATTGGTGAATAATAGCTTTGTCAATCATCTAAATTTCATTTCTCTGTCCATAACTCTACCTATTAAAATTCAAGCAGACAAAGCCACAATAAAACTTAAACCATTTAGGGTCATGATGAACACATGAGATTTTGATAAATGCTTGCCAAATGTAGAAAGTTTAAAAAATAAGTACCTTTCTCATACCCTATTGAAAAACATACAAATTAGTTGTAATGGGAATGCAAATTTGAAAGATCTTCCCTGCCCATAGGCTAAAGTGCACCTGAAGCCTGGGGTGGGAGGCTTGTTTTTCAGTAGATACTTCTTGATTGGCCAGTGAGTCAATGAGGTTGTTACATTCTCTGAGCCAGAAGAAGGGTATATAAACCCTGATTTGAGGCTTTGTTTTGGGGCTCACTTTGAGAAGTGTTCTGTGATTTGATATGGATTCTGGGAAGCTGTTGTCCTGAGCCGCCCCCCCCCCCCTTTGAAAAAACCCAGATGTTGAAACCCAGATGTTGACTGGGTATGAATGTAATGGTTGGACAGTTTGAAATCTGTCTACTTGATTTGTTTCTGTCTTGATAATTCTGCCTGTATACTTTGAAGTTCGGGGTGCTGACCTTTTTCCCCTGAACAAGGTAAACGATATATGTCTGACTGATTAAAGTAAGCTTGTTAACCCATTTTGAGTTGCTTTCCTTTGTCAAAGCAGATCTAAGAACCTGTGTGAGCAGCCACTCTAGGGACACCAGGGTGCTTGCTGCTACATTAGTCCAAATAAAAATAACTTCAAAGAAGTTAACAGAACTCATTTCAAAAAAATTTCGAAGGCTTTTGCTCAAATGAATCATAGTTTAACGACTTAGAGACTGATTATTTTTTCCTATGATGAACAGATTACTTTAAATAGTTCTGAGAACAATTTGTTGGCTGAAAAACTGTTTTGTTGTTTTCAGAGATGTATATTTCAGAATTGCATGTAAGAAACACTGCATCATTAGTTTATATAGCAGAGATATCTAGAGAAAAGAGTAATTTCATTTATTAGAAGGAATTTATTGGATTTCCATTTTATTTTTTTAGCAAAATATACTGACAAATGTAAAAGGCAGTATGATATGATACAGAATCTGATCTTGGATTTGGGAACACTTAGGTTCAAATACCACCATGACCCTCCCACACTGGCTATATAACTGAGCAAGTCACCTAAACTCTAAGGGCCCCCAAGCAACTCTTCCAGACTATTTGTATAGAGAGACCACAAATCCTGAAAGATGTTCACTATGAGTTGCCTACACAAATGAAAATGTAAGTTTGTTGTTTTTTTTTTAAGTAAGGAATACAGACACTATATTACATATGGATCATTTGCTTATTTCATTTTAGTCTGAAAGATTATAATATAAAAACTATCTTAATCTGCACTAAAACAGAACAGTTGTAATGAAAATCATCAATAATCTGCTTCCTCAGTTAATATGGAAGATGAGGGTGAGAAGTTTCATAGCTTAGTGGACAGAGGGGGCCACACTGGAGTCAGAAAGAAAAGAGTTCAAATCTGTTACTGACACATACTAGCTGTGTAACTGTTTGTGCTTCTAGTTGCTTTAGGACTAGAAATTACAAATAAACACTGACAATCTTCATTAATGGAGTTTCTATACCAGGAATTCCTTACATCAACAAAATCTCCATTCAAAAGAAAAAAAATTAAATGTAGGGAAACAGAAGCAGTTTTGTTGGCCATCAAACTGAGTAAGGAATGAGGTCAAAACTTAAGTAACCACTAGGTTACTTAGGACAGAAGAAATAACTATACTTATCATAGGACAGAAGAAATAAACTATAGCTTCTGACTAGATGCCTTTGCAGCCTAGCAGGAATGAAGCCATGGCAGAGAAGAACCTTAAACCACATATGGGTAAGGTAATATAACACATATAATAGAAAGGAAAAAAACACATTAGGTAATAATCCACCATTGGGAGAGGTGGTATAGAGAGACTACACAAATTAAAAATTCATTCACCTAAAAAAATATGTTAAAATTTTCCACTGCTACTAACACTGAATTAAGTACTTTCTTTTCCCCTGCTGAACACAGGGTAGAAACCCCTTCCTGGGGTGATGACAGCTTTGATGAATTATTAAATAACTTATTTTATTTGTTAGAAATTAAAAGAAATTTTCCTTAAACTTGAGTTTCATGACAGATTTTTTTTTTTAAATCTGAGGTAGAAGGAATACAGAAAGGTTCAGTCAGCTTTATTTTCAAAATATTAAGGACTTTCTCTCCCCTTCTATTCTATTATTACTGATGCTTTTTATTTTTTATACCTCATTAATTTATAAATGTATCCCTTCCCTTCCTCAGCAGTCTTTACAAAGATTTAAAATGAAAAATAAAATGTTCAGTAAAATCAACTAAAATACTGACTACTTCTAAGAGGAAAAAACAAAACAAAACAAACCATACTCACAGCTCATCACTTCTGTGATAAAGAGAAGGCTTAACTGGTACAGCAATAAATCTGTCATGGATTTAGTTAGTATTATCATATTTATACTAGCACAACCCAACCATGAATAATGACTATCCCTTCAATTATTCATTCATTCTTCATTTAAAGAATGTTTTGTAATCATATTTATATGTCGTGAGTGTCTCTTGATGAAAAAAAATTACTCGAAGACTTCATGCATTTTGAAAACTTTTGAATGGAATTTCCCTTTCTATTTATTTCTTCCTCTTTAAAAGCTGCTATGCAGAAATGCTAATGATTTTGTATGCTGCTAGTTTACTGAAATTATTAATTATTTCAATTATGTTCTTTACAAATTTTCTGGGATTCACTATCAAGTCATCTGCAAATAGGGATGATTTTGTTTATTCCTTAACAATGTTCAAGCCATGAATTTCTTTCCCTTCCTCCTAGAATTTCTAGAACAAAAGAGGAAAGAATGGTATTCTTACTTTTTCCTTGTATTTGCTAAAAAGCTTTTACTGTTTATCCTTTACAACTAATTCTAGCCTTTCATTTTAGATACATACATCTTATATTTGAAATGACATTCTCATGTTTTACATCATTTTATTTTCCTGAATGAGTATTATACTTTATCAAAGACTTTAAAAAATCCATCTTAATATAATCATGTGGTTTGGGCTATTGTTTACTATCATAATGAGAATTGTTCTGTTGAATTATTTTTGTATCTCTTGACAAAACTCCAACAGGGTAATAATGAATAAATTTTGTATTATGTTTGGATTATAGTTTTTTTCCCTCAAGTTTTATTCAAAATTTCTGTATCAGTATTTGTTTCATAAAGGAAAATTATTAGAGTATTTTCTGGGTTTTTGAGAACCACTTACATAAAATAGTCATTAACTGCTCCTTAAATGTTTGATAGAATTTACCTGTAAATACATCAAGACCAGGGATTTTTTTTCTTTGCGACTTCCTGTATGTCTTTTTCAATGTTATTTTCTGAGATTGGATTAAGATCTCTATCCCATGTTCTAGTAATTTGGGTATTTTATATTTTCAAGGTAACAATCCATTTTTAAAAAAATTCTTTGTTTTGCTACAATATTTCTGAATAGTAGATTCTCAAAATTCTTTTTATTTGTTTTCTGTTGTAAGTATATCTTGTTCTTTTAAAAAAATTTTCTTGGTAATATTGTTTTCCTCTCTCTTTTTTGTCAGGTTGGTAATAAGTTTATTAACTTTACTTTCTTTTCAAAGAACCAGCTTTTCTCTCCTTCCATACTGGTAATTTTAATATAAGACTTATACAGTACATTATAGTATAATATAAATATGACATAATAATACAGTATAATTATAACAGTGTACTAATATAGCATATTACAAATAACATTTTCAGGTTTTTTTTAAGGTATATTAAATTGGGCCACTGACAAGCTGTTCAAAGAAAGCCAGAGAATATGATTTGAAAGAAATGCAGCACAGTGTAAAGGTGAATAAAAAATATGCCACAGAATGACTGTGTAATGACAGGGCTGTAAGAAGACTAGTTTTGAATGACTCCTTAATTTTAAGGGGCATATAGCTTGTTAGTATTACTCTTTTCTAATAGTAGCGAAAGCCTATTTGAAGGCAGACTGGCACTTTGGTCAAACAAAACACATAGGTTAAGAAAGGGGTTGGTGGAGAAGCAACGGAAGGAAAAACAATATCCTGACACATAATATTACTGTAGTCTGCTGTGGCCAAACCAAATCCAGATTATTACATACGGTGAGTTACATTTTAGGAAGAAGACTGACAAACTGGAGTATGTACAAAGGAGACTGACCAGCATGGTGAGGAGACTGAAAACCTTGTATGATATGATATTATACCCATGGAAACCATGCTTAAAATCATATTGTTTGTTCAGTCATTTCAGTTGTATTCAACTCTTCATGACCTGATTTGGGGTTTTCTTGGCAAAGCTACTGAAGTTGTTTGCCATTTCCTTCTCCAGCTCATTTTTTATAGATGAAGAACTGAGGCAGAGTTAAGTAACTCACCCAGGATCACACAGCTAGTAAATGTTTGAGGTCAGATGGAAAACTGAGAAAATTAGTCTTCCTGACTTCAGGCCCAGTACCACCTAGCTGTCCCTAAAAATCACATAACTGAGAATATTTAACTCAGAGGAGTGTGATGGCTTGCTGCAAATATGTGAAAGGTTGCCCTGTATAAGATAAAAAAGGCTTCTTATTGCTTGACTCTGAAAAAATAATGAAAAATAATGGATTGCAGAATGTAAGAGATGTAAGGAAAATTTTCTAATGAGTAGAGCTCTCTAAAAGTGGGATATGCTGCTTCAGGAAGCACTGAATTTCCCATATTTGGTGTTTTTCCAGCACAGGATAAATAAATGATCACTACCAAGGACACTGTAAAGGGCAGTGTGTGCTATTCCAAGTATGGACCAGTTGACTTCTGAGGTTCCTTCCAACTTTGAGATTCTGTAAGCTTATTAAACCAACAGGTGAAGAGAGAAGAGGTTTAAATTTAGTTACTAGACTGGATGCTTAATATGCCTTCCTGGAAGTGTAAAGATGTGGCTAATTTTATAATAAGTAATAATTTTACTAATGATTTTAATTGCTTTATTTCATTAGTGTTTAAAAACATTTGGAATCTATTTTACCATCCTACAAAATTTTCATGATTCCTTCCCAACCATGTTAACTGTCATAGATATAAAGAACAAGATGACAGTAAACACTAGTAGAAAATGGTTATATTTTCCATCTTCGTAAAAATTCTTTCTTGATTAGATATGTTTTGTCTCCTTGTCCCAACCTTCCAAACGCCATTTGTTTTAAAATAGATCATTGTGGGGCAGCTAGGTGGTGCAGTGAATAGAGTACCAGCCCTAGCACCTCCTAGGAGGACCTGATGTTATGGGAATGGGAATCCAAGATCTTCCCTGCCCCTAGGTTCTTTGATAGGATTAAATGACTCTAAGAACCTTCCATGATTTGAAAATATACTCTGCCACCTAATAGGCTGAATGTGGTCACATGGAGCCTGTGGCAGGAGGCTTGGTTTTCAGGAATGCCCACACCTTGTTGCTTTTTGATTGGGCAGTGGGTCAAGAGGGCTGTGACATTCTCTGAGCCAAGAGAAGGCTATATATACCCTGATGTGAGGTTTTATTTGGGAGCTCACTTTGAGAAGAGTTATGTGATTTGACCAGACGAGACTCTGGGCAGCCATTGAGCCCCCTGGCTTTGAAAACCCAGGTGTTGGTACTTCCCTCTCTGGTAACTGACTAGGTACAGATGTAATGGTCAGACAACTAGAAGCCTGTCTGCTGATCTGTTTCTCTGTCTGCTTGTAACTTCTGTTTATAACTTGTTTATATTTTCTGAAGTTTGGGGTGCTGACCTTTTTCCCCTGAACTAGGTAAATGACATATGTTTGATTAAAGCAAGATTGTTAACCCATTTTGAGTTGCTTTCCTTTAGAAAAGCAGATCTAAGAACCTATGTTGGCAGCCACCCTGGGTATGCTAGGGTTCTTGCTGCTATACCTGAGTTCAAATCTGGCCTAAGACACTTAACACATACTAGCCATGTGACCTTGAGCAAGTCACTTAACCCCAATTGCCCTGCCTTCCCCCCTCCAAAAAGGAAAAAAAAAGGTCATTGGTGTGGGTGTGTAAATATATAGATATAAATATAAAGACACAAATATGGCCATAGATAGATACATATCACAGCTCCGTTGAGCTGGAAGGGCTTTAAAGATAATCTAGTTCAACTCCTTTCACAAATGAGGAACCAAATCTATATACAACTATGTGTAGAAATGGAAAGGACCTGGGTTCAAATCCCAGGTCTCCTGATTCCTTGTCTGATTGTCCTTCCATTTTCTATACTACCTACCAGTTTCATAAAAATCTTTTTTTTTCTAAGCAATTGGGGTTAAGTAACTTGCTCAAGATTACATGGCCAGTTATTTCTGGGTGTGGTGCTAAGTATCTGAGCCTGGATTCGATCCCCAGGTCATCCTGACACTGGGGCCGGTGTTCTTACTCACCGAGCACTAAAAATCTTTTAAAAAAGAGAGGAAAAATCACATTTTTTATTCTTTTGATGAAAGGTGGTAGGTTAAACTAATGTTTGAACTAGTCCTTTTAAATTTCTAAATTAAATTTAATTAAAATTCTAAATTGTAAAATGTGAGTCTTTTGACTCACAAGTTTTCTTCAATCCACAGCAAACTCCACTGATGCATCCAATAAGGGCATAGATGCAAGTCATTCAGTTTCACACTTCACTGAGATCTCTGACTCCTCCTTCTTATCTACCTCACATATTCAACCTGCTTCCAAATCTTCACACTTCTTTCTCCACAACATCTCTCACAAGCATCCCCTTCTCTCTACATTCACATAGATATCATTCTAGTTCAGGCCTCCATCACCTGTCACCTGGACTATTTTTACCAAAGCCTCCTGTTTGGTCCAACATATCTAAAGCTTCTCTACATCCCCATATATCTGCCGTATGCTGCAAAATAAATTTTCCTATAAAGCACATAACTAATCATGTCATTTCCCTACTCATGAAACCCTAGGATATCTCTAGAACAAAATATGAACTCCTCTGTTTGGCATTTTACCTTCCTGACTTGGGACCTTCTTATCTTTCTAGTTCTTCTCATATATTACTAGCCTCCATGCACACTATGATACAGTCATACTAGAATACCTGCTGTACTTCACCCCCGGCTTCTATATCTCTCATCACTGTGGTTTTGTACTGCCTGTCCTCATGCTGAGAATATACTTCCTTTTTACTTCTAGCATCTGGAATCCCTAGTTTCCTTCAAGACTAAGTACAAGTGCCACCTTTTAATGAAGCTTTCTTGTCTCATTCTCTACCCCTTCTTCCTGTTCTAGTGTACTCTCTCCCAAACTAATTTGTATCTGTATTGTGTGTGTATGTATATATACATGCATATACATACATGTGTAGGAATGCACACACATGTTGTTGTGCTGTTGTTCAGTTATATCCAACTGTTTGTGATCCCATTTGGGGGTTTTCTTGGCAGAAATACTGGAGTGGTCTGCTGTTTCCTTCTCCAGCTCATGTTACACATGAGGAAACTGAGACAAACAAGGTTAAGTGACCTGACCAGGGTCACACAGCTGGTGTCACAGACCAAATTTGAACTCAGGAAGATGTCTTCCTGATTTCCGGTCCAGCCCTCTATCTACTATACCACCTAGCTGCCGTGTGTGTGTGTGTGTGTGTGTGTGTGTGTGTGTGTGTGTATGTGTACACATACTTTTATACAGGTAGATGGTTTCTTTATTATAAGCTGCTTGAGAGAAGGAATTATTTTGTTTTGTTTTTGTACAAGAGAAGGCAAGGCAATTGGGACTAAATAACTTGCCCAAGGTTGAACTCACGTCCTCCTGACTCCAGGGCCGGTGCTCTATTCACTGCGCCACCTAGCCGCCCCAAGAAGAAAATATTTTAATTTTATCTCTCCATTCCCCAAAACTTACTACAGTGCTGGGCACATGGTGAAACATTTAATAAATGCTTATTGATTGAGGGAAATTGTCTGTGCTTCCAAATACCTAAGAAAAAGCCTATATGCATGCTTTGGGGTCCATTCTATTCATAGACATGGCAGTCTAGTAGTATCATTTCAAATTAACCAAGTCAGATAAGCATTTTGTGTGAACTGGTTTTATCTCCTTCATTAGATTATAACTTCCCGTGGTAAATACAAAAGAGCTATGTTTAATACACAGCTCCTTATAAAAATTAGTCTTCAATTAATATTGTTGTTTAATCAAAAATCCCATTCCTACTTATTTCACATCCTTTCATTCCACTGTGACATATCATTTAGCTAAAAACTTGGCATATTTTTGTAGTTAAATACAAAGTTTACACAGACATAAAGAACTCCAAGAGAAAATTGACAGTAATAATAGTAAACTTAGTAAATAACAACTAGCATTTAGATAGCACATTTTGCAAAGTGCTTCAAAATATTACCTTACTTTATCCTCACAACAACACTGAGAAGTAGACACTACTGGACTGGATAAGTGGTACAGTGAATAGAGCACCGGCCCTGGAGTCAGGAGGGCCTGAGTTCAAATCCAGCCTCAGACCTTAACACTTACTAGCCCTGTAACCTTGGGCAAGTCACTTAACTCCAAGTGCCCTGCTTTCCCTCCTTCAAAAAAAAAAGAAAGTAGATAACTATTACTCTCTTATTTTACAGAGAAGAAAACCAAAGTTAAGGAGGTTTAAGGTAACCTTAAAACAAAGTTAAGTGACTTGTATAGAGTCACATAAATAAGTATCTGAGAGAAGATTCAAACCCAAGAATTCCTAACTCCAAGTCTAGCACTTTAATCCACTGTGTCATTTAATTGTCTCCTAATGAAGAGAAAAAAGTAAAACTTTAAGTTCTTTTTAAGTCAACTGTCTGATTACATTTACGTATTTGGGGCATATGCATGTTATTTCTTAATTTCCACACCAGATTTTCTTAGCTAACCTACTGAGTAAATTGTCTAAAGGACTTACCAAAATTTTATTCTGTTTAGATCTCACGGAAGCTCCAAACCACTGGTGAGACTTAAACTCCAATGGATCATTCTTGGCATAATCTCTATTCCCTAAAGAAGAAAATTGGGAGAAAAGAAATCCCCAAACATTATTTTTAAATAGTGCAGCAAACTTTTTTTTAATCTAGCATGAGAAGGAAATGTTGATGGTTAATCAAATATTTTATTTAACAGACACACATGGATTATTAATTTTTTAAGAATTGGATTTAATTATTAAAATATAGTGTCTTAACACTTGATTAACAGTGAACATCATTTAGTCTATCTTTGAATGGAAGGTGAAAAAATTGTTGGAACTGAGTGAACTAAACTGACTCCATCTTGTGACTCGATTCTGGATCTAGCTCAGCTCCCTTTCTATGAAGTTATGGGTCTAGTCCAATTTCTGTCTTGTGATAAAACTTTATTTAATTGTGGGAATTGTAAGAAAACTATATTGCATTGTTTGAACCTAGCTCTGCATGGCTGGGAAGCTAGATCACCTCGACCTGTTGTTCAAAGCCGTTTAACTAAGGACCTATAGTATGCTGACTAAAAACCCAGTCAGATACAACAACTAATGCAAAGAATTTTCTCATATTTATACATATCAAGTAACCTATATGTTTTATCTAAAAGTAGTTCCATACTGGTGAATCTGTTACTGTTTTCATGTTCCTTTGAATAAACACAGATACTTAGGGAGAGTGGGACATTTCTTTTTCTGATTTCAGGGAACAGAATCTATTTGCTCTCCCTCTCTCAACTCACAAAGTTCCTAATCTTTCCTCTAAATTAGAAATCTAATCAACTAATTATAATCCTGTCTTATATCCTGAATATTGTTTTCTCTTAATGAATAAAAATGTGTCTCCCCTGTATTCAGGGTCTAGTGCCAAGCTGAAAAGGCTGAGTCCAGATGTTATGCAATTGGTATGCGTCGCTTAATAAATCTATATTCTTGGAAATTTGAACGTTTGTTTCCTCAGTTATTTCAGATTTCACCCACCACAAAGGCACTTAAGAATCCTCCAGTGCCTATGTCCCCATTATAAACATCAATTTTCCCTGTACTATATTTGTGCATAAGGGATAGTTGAAGGGCACATTCTGTTGTACCCTAGATAATTAATCAACCAACAAGAGTGCCTACAATGTGTCCAGAAGTTTTATTGAAGAATGTTCTCCATGACAAATGATGAAAATTAAAATATGAACCCCTTATAATACTGCCACCAGGAGAAAAAGGCTAACATTCATACTATTAGCCATATTTTTTTTAGAAAACATGATTTAAATGTTTACTATATCCAAGTCAGTATTAGACTGAGCTAGCTATGAAAGAAGAAAAGTCCTATTATATAAATTCTTTTTTTAATGACAAACTATAAAATGAGATGGTAGAAATGGGCAAACACACAAAAAAGTTGGCTTTGTACACCTAAAGGATTTGATTTAGTAAAACTGAATGGTACTTTATAAACTCTTTTATAAAAAGGTGCTTTCTGTCCACATGTTAAAGTCATTCAAGATTCCTTTGAAGATTTACAAAAGAAATAATCCTGTTCAATGACCCTCTAACAGTATATATCAGACAAAGGGAAAAATATGGAGGTATAGGCTTGCTAATGGAGGTCATACTAGAATGGAGGAGATTTAGCAGAATACAAAGAAAATAAGGATTTTCTGTGTATGATGATTATGTCCCCTTGATAATTTCTGTTTGCAAATAACATTGTGTTGATTAAATCAAGTCTCAGAACATTGCAGAATCTCCTGGAAGAGATCCATTATCACTCAAAGGAGTTTGCTCTGACCAACGATACAGGAAACACCAAATGGATTAAGAATGTTTATTGCCCAGATTTCAGCATGCATTTGGAAGGTCAACCTATAGAACTTGTCCATAAGTATGTATATCTGGGATAAACAGTACAAATAGATATTGGATTGGACTCAGAGATGGATAGGAAGAGAGTGGATCTCTGGGAAATTTAAAATTCCTTCAGTCAGTTACCAAGGAAAGAAAAGGTCAATTTTTCTAATACCAACATTATACTGAAGAATAAAATTATCTATGATAAATGAATATACAGAGTGCAATAGAGAAGTACATGGTGACTGTGAGCAACCTACAACATATAACCAATGAGGAACTTTGAAGAACAGGAGTAAAAGATATAATCCAGCAGTTATATAAATAGGAAAAGAAAACAAGACTGATCATATAGTAGAAATGAGGGATTTGGGCAGCTATGTGGTGCAGTGAATAGGGCACCGGCCCTGAAGTCAGGAGGACCCGAGTTCAAATCTAGCCTCAGATACTTAAACTTACTAGCTGTGTGACCTTAGGCAAGTCACTTAACCCCAACTGTCCTCCAAAAAAGGGAAAAAAAGAAGGGAAGGATGACATGTGAGCAGCTAGAAACCTTGGTTACAATCCTTGCCCTAACAGTACTATAAAGTTCCTCAAAAGGTACATATCAAATCCCATTACTACAAAATCTCTGTAAAACAAAATATCTGTAAGTTATAGATGGCCATATACACCTGGATGTAACCTAGTACAACTGAATTTAACTAGACCATTACTTAAAATTTTTATAATAGAAAATGATAGATATTATAATATGGTACCCTCAAGGTAACATTACAAACCAAACTAAAAAAGATACTAGTTATACAAATTGTAAAATTTATCAGAAACCATGAAACTTCATCTTTTCTGGAGTTTTTTCCTGCAAGTATCTCTCTGTCTCTCTGTCTTTCTCTCTCTCTCTCTCCCTTTCTCCTCCATAAACAAGATGATAGGAAAAAGAACATGATATATTGAGAAGAGCAATAATTAAGAGTCAGAAAAATTTAATTCTAGTCTTGGCTCTTCCATTAGCCATCTGTGTCATGTTAGATAAATATATCAATAACTCTGGACCTTAGTTATCTCATCTGTAAAATGAGAAGGTTGGACTAGATATTCTCTCAGGGTCATTCCAGCTGTAACTCTATTATCTTATGATCTATACACTCTGGTCATGACTCAAATTCAATGCCAAGGTCAAAACAAGGGGGAAGACAGAGTGGGCCAGGATATGTTCTTCTTGTACATATTTTCCTCCCCTGTAGATTAGATTACGAAATTGTTAGATTCAGTTAAATAACCTAGAAACCAAAAATTAAACTCTGGCACTACTAAAAGCTATCACAATGATAACAGGGGTTGTTGATTTCCTTAATTCTCTGACCTTCTACACTAGCAGCACTGTTGTTGCTGTTTGTCCTTCATTCTTGAAGAGGACCAAGGACATCGGGAAGTTGATGTCTTGACTTGCAAGTGAAATGGATTTAAGTGAGACAGGGCTGTGCAAAGTCACCAGCTTCACTCTCTCCTCCAGAGCCATCTGGTTCCAGTGGCAAGATAATGATTCCAGAATAACTAGAAATGGATCCAGATACAGTGGGAGACTTTTGACTTTTTTAAGCTAAGGTCCTTCCCAGGTCTCAGTTTGTCTGAGGCAACACCCATTCAATGATTAAGACTAGGTTAAAAAAAAAAAAGAGGAAAAAAATGATCTCTTTTACCTAATTAAAAAAAATCAATCTGGAAGGGGAACACCCTCAGGGTGTCTGGCCAAAACAGAAACAACTGCTATTTACACTCACTCAGAACCATTGAAACCCAAACTATGACCAATTAAGTCTTGGAGTGGGACTGGTTGTTGACCAATCAGGGAGAACCAGAGTGATTTGGGTTTAAGGCATGGCTTTTTAAAATGATAGAATAAATAAGTAGGGAAGAGAAAAAAAATAAATGTAGTCCATAAACTCCAAGATATCTTGCAAAGTTTCAGCAATCAAAATTTATATTCCTTTGAGCAGAACACCTACAGGTAAGGGTATGATTGCTTATGTAGACAGAGGAAGAGGAAGGAGAAGGAGAAGAGAGAGGAAGGAAGGAAGGAAGGAAGGAAGGAGGGAGGGAGGGAGGGAGGGAGGGAGGGGCACTGCCCAATTGGAACTGGCCAGGGTGGCTAGGTGGCACAGTGAATAGAGCACTGGCCCTGGAGTCAGGAGGACCTGAGTTCAAATCGGGCCTCAGACACTTAACACTTACTAGCTGTGTGACCTTTGGCAAGTCACTTAACCCCAATTGCCCTGCCCCCCCCCCCAAAAAAAAAGCAAAAAATAAAAAGAGAAACTAGCCAATTGGGTCCCCAGTGACCCAGCTACTCACAAACTGTTGTTTGTCCTTCATTCCTGAAGAGGACCAATAACACAAGGAAGGTAATGTCTTGATTTACAAGTGAGATTAAAGAAGAAAGTGCCTGGGCAGTGATTAAGCAATGTTTCAAAAGTCAATTAAGTAATGGGTAATAATACTGAGGCTCACAGCCCATGTAAACACCAAGGCATGACCTCCAAATACTACCTCAAAATCTACTGAGCCTGGTGGTTAAATAGAATTGAAATACAATTTTAGTATTTATTATACTTATTGAGTAATATTTTAAATTTCCTATTCTGAATTATAAACACAAAAACACCTAATTAAGTTGCTCTTTGTGTATGGCATTCAATTGGTCTTTTTCCTTTGGGTCAAAATTCTTCAACACACCTGTTCTTCTAACTCTGCTTTGTCATATATATGTACACAGAAATAAAAAAATTTTCTAACTTAAAAGATGACCTTCATGCATACTGAAAATATTTTTGTAAGCTTATGAGAATAGGAGCTGTGTCTATTTATGCTAACTATGTAACTTAGAGCACCCAACAATATTTTATATACTAAGGTGCTTTATCAACATCTGATGACATCAATGATGATGAAAAAAAATAACCAGATTCTCACCTCATCTTGGCATACATAAAATGACAGACTTTCATCAAAGGTGAGTGAGGCTACCTTGAGTACCACCCCTTTATGTAGGAAAGTAAGAGGAAAGTACTCATAGAACAATCAGTTAATCATCAAGCATTTATTAAACACTTTCTATGGGTCAAACAACAAGGATAAAAAGACAAAAGTAAAATAGTCCCTAACCTCAAGAAGTCTAGCCTGTAATCTGGTAGTCAACATATACACATACATATACATGTGCATGTATGCATAGATACACACACATATATGTATAAACTTATATATGCAAACATATACATGTATTTGCACATATATATTCAGAAGATGTATAAACTGAATAAAGGGTTGATTTGGGGAGGACCACAGTAGCAGCAGAGGAGACCAGGGAAAGCTTAATACTGAAAGTCATATGTGAGCTGAGTCTTGGAAAAAAAAAAAAAACAACAGAGGTTCCAAGTGAGGAGAGGTGAGGACAAAGTACATTCCAAACAAAGGGGAGAGCCAATGAAAAACACAGAAATGGAAGATGGAGTGTCCTGTGTTTAGAACAGTGTGCACAGCAGTAAGGCTGGATGGCAGAGAGAGTGTGCAAGGAAGAGAATATAGTATAAGGCTAAAAAATTAAAAGGTAGAGAAGATTTGAAGAGATTTAAATGTCAAACAGAGGAATTTATATTTGAGCTTATATCCTAGACAGTTACTAGAGTTCACTAAACAGGAGTCTGACATGAAGATATTCAAGCTTCAGGAAAATTACTTTGATGTCCACATAGTGTAATAGGAAGAACATCGAACTTGACGTCAGAAGACAAGAGTTCTAAATCCAGTTCTGAAAAGGATAGTCAGTATGACCTTGGCAAAATGCTACTGGTTCTAAATTTCCTTATCTGTCAAATGAAGAGATTAGACTGGATGACCAAGAAACTGCAAAGCAGCCTTTTTTGTTTTGTTTTTTTCTTTTTGGAGGGGAGAGGGCAGGGCAATTGGGGTTAAGTGACTTGCCAAAGGTCACAAGGTTATTAGTATGTGTTAAGTGTCTGAGGCCCCATATTTGAATTCAGGCCCTCCTGAATCCAGGGCCAAAGCTCTATACACTGACCCACCTAGATGCCCCAAAACAGTCATTTTCAAACTGTCATCTGTAGATTCCTGGGGGTTTCCAAGACTCTTTCAGGATGTGTTCAAAGTCAAAGCTACTTTCATTATAGTATGAACACATTCTCTCCCCTTTTCTAACTATATATCTGTATGAGGTTTTTTCTCATATTTCAACCAAAACATATCAAAATAAACAAATACATTCATTTATTTATTCATCCACTTGTTCATTTGGGCAGCTAGATGATATACTGGATAGAGGACTCAAAACCTGAGTTCACATTGGGCCTCAGACACTTCCTAGTCATATGACCCTGGATAAGCCACTTAACCTGTTTAATTCAGTTACCTCAACTGTAAATGGGAATAACAACAGCTTACCTCCTAAGGTTGTCATGAAGATCAAGAGATATTTGTGAAGAACGTAGCACAATACCTGGCACATAGTATGTACTGTATAAATTTCAGCTGTTATTACATAACAAATTTAATGCAAAAACAGGAAAATTTAGATTATCTTCTATTAAGATATTTCATTTAAGACATTTGTCTTTTAGTCAACTAGTGTTTCAGGCACTATGCTAAGCATTGGGAACATAAATAAAGTAGAAAGAATGAAACTTTCTTCTCCCAAGAAGCTTAGGTTATAAAAGGGGAGAATATCAATAAAAGGAAGCTGAAAATTGGAGAAGGGGGAAGACAGGTACCCAGCATGGGGGAATGAAAGGGGAAGCTGTGAGTGCAGTCAGGAGATTAGCAAGACACTACTCTTCTGGACACCTTCCTTAAACTGAGGTTCAAAAGGCCCCAAGGGGGCTGGGGATATTTCCAGGGCATGAATTCCAGGGCTGAAGTGAAGATGCTTAAAATGAAGAGTTGGGGCAGGTTAGAGGAAGTCTGGTTTCAACCTGAAAGAAATGAGAAACATGGCTAGCCTGTATTCCTTCCTTAAATGGAAACTTTGAGATATGCCATCCAATCAGAGTGAGAGACTACAGGGGCAAGAACATTAAAAAGATTTGCAAATATATTTAAAACAATGCCACTCTTCTCACTAATTTTTATTTGAAAAATATAGTTAATTTTCATAAAAATAAAACATGTAATGAGTTTTTCATTATTTTAAATGAATAAATATTTTACAATTTATCGATTTTCATTTCTAATAATATATCCCACATAAAAAAAAAGTTCTTTGGAGCCTTCAATCATTTTTAATTTTCTGGTCCTGAAAACAAAACTTTCAAAGACCATTCTAAAGGATCTATGATTGATCTTAGACCCACTGATCACTGATTTTACAGTGGTACAGTGTTCCACAGGAAGTACATGAGTAGATACATTTCTTCTCAGTTTAAGAAAAATATGCAATAATTATCATCCCTCCATTTCCCACACGCAAAATTTACTTGGATGGTATCTTTGGGGGAGTGACAAATGTAGCAATCTAAATCAAACTGAAATCACATGTGGCTTATGGTAAATTTCTATGGCCACATTTGTAACCACAGTAAAATTTTTCTCACAATCAGCCAATGTAGTATCAGGATATGCAAAATGCCTATGTAGAGGGATAAAAAGAAAATATATGCCTGGTATGGAATCCCTTTTCTGGGACTTTCTCTCCCTAGTTTTCTTATGCCAAGTTTGGCCAAAATATGCCACTGATATGGAATCCTTCTGGGACTTTTTTTACCCCCCTGGATTGTTATGCCATGTTTGGCCTCATGGGACTGACCAAAATTGGCATATGTCTGAGGGAAATTCTCAAAACACACAGAGTTGATCTAAATCACTCATATCTCAAAAAGAAGTTTCAATGCTACTTCTAAGTAAACACAAATTACTCAGTTTTAAGTAACCCTCTCAGTTTCACTGCATGGGTAATCATGCACATCGATTTCTTATTGGAAATGTAGTAACTTGTTATACTATGAAAATAAGGCAGTTGCTATGTACATAGTTGGTACTTAAAAATTTGTTGGACAAACAATAAAGCACAAATATTTTACTGTGATACTTGTTCTCACAGTTAGCACGTGACTTCTCGGGAGTTTGGGGAGAGCTACCTCCTCACCTTGGTGTCCCTCAGACCATAACAGCTACTGCAGTCAGACCCGCCTGTTCTCCCTTAGCAATCATGCTGTGACTCAGCTGTTTCTGATTTAACCTGGTTCCCTTATAGAGTACAAGAGCTTGGATTAGGATAGTGGCAGTAAGAATGGAAAAGAGGAAACAACTGGGGGGGAAAAAGGTACTATAAAGAAAGACAAGACTTACATCAAGCAATTGAATATGGAAGATGAGAATAATGCAGAAATCAAGAATGGCTGAGCAACTGATCTGGAAGGGAGGAAGATTTATTTGACTTTTCATATTCTGACTTTGAACTTCTAGCAGGACGGCCATAGTACGAAGAATGGTATGTCTGGAATCAGAAAATCTGAGTGCAAATCTTGGTTCCATCCTAGACAACTCTGTTGACCTTTCACACCGAACCTCTCTAGACCTCAGTTTCCTCATCTATAATATGAGGAGGATGGGACAGATAACCTCTAAATTCCCTTCAGCTAAAAATCTATGATACCATTATCTAAGAAATAACTATCAGATTTTAGCTATCTAGGAAAGACTGAAGCTCTAGGGAAAAGACTAGATTGGAGTCATTTGCAGACTTGAGAGTCTACAAACTATATCCTCTCTAAATTATAGCTGAAATCACAGGAAACAGATGGCTTCTTTCCAATGAAAGAAGTATAAAAAGAAAAGAAGAAAATTCAAGGAGTGTCCTATTCCCCTCAGGCATACGCATAGTGATATGTTGGACTCCTTGTCATACTCACTACAAAATTCCATCATAAAATTCAACTGAATTAAAGGCATATGGGAGACTTCCAGGTAAAAACTGGAAAACTGTTGAACTAAATTCAAGAAAGGTTTGAAATTGAAGGAGCACCAAAGCCTGGGCATGATGGCCAAATCCAAAATGTCTAGAGAGGCAATGAAAGCCATTCACTTTTAAAGAATCATGTTATTTTATATTATGATCCACTAATTTCCCACTGTCTTCCCACATTAAGATATGGCTAAAAATATTTTTCCACTAATTATGGTAATCTTGGAAGATTTTAACCTTGAGCAAAACTTTAGTAAATAAGAATTGGTGTGAAATGGGAAAAGTCAGTCTAAGTTATTAATCACACATAACAGAGCTGGAAGAGACCTTTGTAATGCAAAAGATCAACCCTTTAATTTGCAGATCAAGAAGAGACCAAAAGAAATGGAATGATTTGGATTAGCACATGTTTCTCCTGGCCCCAACACTCTTTCTACTATATCACTCCAATGTTTGAATCAGTAACACCCGAATGATAAACTATTCTACAAGAAATACAATCATATTATTTTCATGTCTATACAATATAACCCAAACTACAACTCAAACATGTCTATACAATATAACACAAACATTCATTTATTCATTCACCTACAAGCTGAGCATTTTATGTAAGTTGTTCCTGCTAGACACTATCTAACAGAGGGTATAAAAATGAATAAAAGATGGTTTCTATCCTAGATGACCTTACAGAACCTCACAGTGGACCTAAGACGTGATAATAGTAATAACTAACATGTATATGGCACGTTAAGGTTTGCAAACCACTTTACACATGCTATCTCTTTTTATCTGTCCAATATCCCTGAGGTGTAGGTGATATTATTGTCTCCATTTTACAGTTGAGGAAACTGAGACAGACAGAAGTTAAGTGATTTGCCCAAGGTCACACAACTAATAAATGTCCAAGATAGGATTCAAACTCAGATCCCCTTGACTTTAAGTACATTATGTAAAGAATAATCGAGCTGTCTGATAGATGAGAAGTGACCCATTACTGGGGATATATGCCAAGAATATCAATGACAAAAACATTTAATTGCTTTAGAGAGAGACTATTTCCAGAAGTAGAGTGATTTATACAACTCTCCTGGAATCTGGTTTACATTGTTAAACTAGAATTATTTCCTGGAGAGAAGTGCTTCCTAAGTATATGCAAACTTTGGCTCTGTCCCTGTCCAAATCAAGAGAAATTCTTAACCAATGGAATCTAAAAATTAAAAAGAAAGATATTTTACAACACTACCCAAGCCTTTTAGAAAGCTTTGCAATTTTATACTGTGATGAGCTAGATTTTCCCAGTGCTTAAGTTTCATTCTGGTGATAAAAGACAATCTAACAGATAGCCTGAGGTAGAAAATAAAAAGGTAATTTGATTTACATCTAAGACTTTGAGCTGAATCACTGTTCATTACTAAGTTTTTGCTATGAGCTCTTCTTTGATCTGGGACTTTTGAGTAGGTACTGACCTCTAGAAATAACCAAAATTCCTAGTCTTCCTCCTAACAAAGGATAATCTCAGGTCAATTCAGAAATTTAGGGAATGGGTCAACAGAAACAATTCTTTTAGACAACTTGGTATATGTAGCAAACTAGTCATTAGACTCCACTCGCCACTTGTAAAGTACATGCCTCAGAATATAGACTCCTTCTGTCTCTAGAATGATCTAGAAATTTTTAATTATAATTACAATTTTAAGAGTGTAATTGTAATTTAAAATTACAATTTTAAGAATGATGCAAGGTACCACTGGCAGCAGGTTTACTTTTGGGCTAGAGATAAGACTGACCAGTCTTTCTCAAAATAGACCATGTAAGTACTAATATGATATGAGTTCAGTGCTTTGCACATTTGTGAATGCAAGAGGGAGGTGGCATTTAAAGATTCATGATCTCATTAGCAAAGAAAAATCCTGGTATAAGAATTCCTTCAATGTATCTTATGGTCTTAAAGAAATTTATGGGCACTAAAAAGGAAATTTGCCTTTGGTCACAGAAATAGGGCGGGTCATAAACAGTTCTTGAACCCACATCTTCTTGACTCCTGGACTGATAATCTATAGACTATGCCATGCTACTTTGCACATAATAGGTACTTAAGCAATATTTGCTGAAGTACTGATCTGAATTGACTCCATTCACATTTTTCCCCATATAATGGAATGTCCATTTCTAAATTCAACACAGTGCACTGAAACAATTTTTAATGATAGTCCCAAAAAGATAATGCTATCTTTAAATCATTCTAAAATGTTTACTTACTTGAATTTTAAAAAGTTTATCTAGTTAAAAAAAAAACTCTAACTGTAATATCATATTTTACTCAAAAAAGTAGTTGACTACAGAGTTTATGTATGACTTAATAAGCAGAAAGAGCCCTAAATATTTTGTCATTGTTGGCTTGAAAAGACCACAAATATATTCCTCCTTGTAAGACTGAGTTTCCATTCTGTATTACTTCAAAACAGATGGAGGCATTTTTTCCTAAGATGACTAAAATATAAGAAATACAACATGAATTGGTTCTTGGAAATATTTAAACCAAATTACTGTCCCTAAGGAGCAAGCAAACTGAGGCAACCTTAAACATCTATGGGATGAATGGAGTTTATGAGCTAATCCACTTGAGTACATACAATTTCAGAGATTTTCAGAAAAATGTAGCCTCTACTTCTATCTTTTTATAGGGAAGCCTCCTGGTAAACAGTAGCAGAATTATGATTCCAAGAATACAGATAGTCCTCTCTGCCCTCTGGTTTAACCAAAAAAAAAAAAATGCTGCTGTCTAGAAGTAAATGACTTATCATTCAACCAAAAGGCAAGAACTATGTGACTGGCATCATACTAATTCATTCCATCTAGGGTAAAATTTAGGATGAATTTTATTATTTGAGAAGCTGAAATAATTCAGTTTAGTCTTTCCTCACAAAGTCCAATTCCTTGCAGCTATCCTTCACTATCCTTCATTTTTCCGGATGACATCTACCTTTCCTGTTTAATTTCCCATGGCACCTAGACAGATAGTGACAGGATCACAAAATCATGAGTTTAGATCTGGAAGGGACATAAGAGCTCGTTTAATCCAATGCACTCATATAAATGAGATGATGGAGGACAAGAGAAGTTAAAAGATTTGCCCAAGGTCACACATGTAAGAACAACAGAAACAAAGATTCAAATCCAGGTCATCTAACTCCAAATCCAGTCTTCCTACTAAACCAGTATGAAATACCCTCTCTCATTTCTGTTGTGCTCATCTCACCACTTAGTCACCTGTTTGGGGTATTCTTTCTCTAAGATCTATTTTCCAATATATCTTTATCCAGGTCTATCTGTACTGCCCAGTTCTTTCTATGATCACTACTGCCTTCACCACATACCATGTATTTTTGAGATTTTTTTGCAAATTGACATCATATTCCTCTGTAATAGGCTCTTTTGAGAAGGAATAACTGCACAAAAGAAAAAGAAAAATAGTGGGTCACTGAAAGAGAACCTCATGCCAGTGTACCAGACCTGGCATTCACACAAAGCTCTGCATTGTTTGAAAGGTTCACTCATTCTGAAAGAGTGAACCAAAAGACATAAAAGAAATAAAAGGTAATGGTCTCCCCATTCTTTCTAATTCTCTCTGATATGAGTTTTTAAAAAAGATTATTTAGGAAACAAAGATTTTTCCACCCTCTAAATTTATAAGTATAGCTCTACGTCAAATTTAGACACATTCACATCAGGTATTTTAAGACAAATAAGAAAAATCTAAAAATGATGTTTTTTCTTCCATAGAAGAAAATTACAAAATACATGAAGAGGCTTTGGTTTGTGAGGTTTTTCTGTCCTTTTTTTTTTTTCAAATTCTAATATCAGCAATTTTCCCATTGCTGCTATAAACAGCCCTCCCATTCTCCAATGCATGGAAAGTAAAAGGAATGGGAGGAACATTCTTTAAGTTTTTGTTTTTTTAAGTAACAGGTACAGTAATGAGAATTGACAATAAAATGGTCTTAGGATGACGAAAATTAAAGAACAGCACCAGCAACAGAGCTATTATCTCTTCTGATACAAAGAAAAAGGGGAAAAAAATGTTGGCAGAGAAACCTAAAGTTAATTAGCTGTGGAGTTAGTGGCAATTGACTTTGCAGCTTTTTAAAAAAAAATTTAACTAGATTTTAGAGTTCATTATCTGCATTGCAGTAGTTAATGCTGATTAAGTGCTGGATTGATGATATATGTGAACTGAGCTGAATTCTTAAAAACATTCGGACTGTGTGACAACTCTGGCTAGCATAGTACTAGAAAGCAATCATAACATTTTAGGTTTTTTAAGGGAAGAAGTATATTAATCTGCTACTCTGAGGCTAAAGTTTCTTATTCTTTTCCAATGCACAAAGAACCCCTTTTGCAAGTACAAGGGAATATCACCTTCTTTGTAAACTAAATGAAACTTAATACTACAAGAGTTAATACTGTAGTCTTCTGCTTGGAAGTCATAAAGTATTGCAAAACTTTTGGTTGCCTTTATTACTACATAATGCATGCATGTGTACAATATGAATGACTTCAGCCTACACTGAGATGATCTAGGTCACTGGACACATTTTTGCTCCAGGGGAAAAAAAAAATCATGACATGACTTTTTAAAACAACGCCACTCCCCAGTTCTCCCGGCAAAAGAAAATAGGTAATTCATAACATGTATATTGGTACTATAGCACATGTTTAATACCTTTAACTACATGCCATAATAATTTTTTAGGGACTTCCTTTAACAGGTTTTTCTTTTAAGAGCATTTCCATATTATAATTTATTTCTCTATGAAGAAAACAGACAAATAACAAGAAAACAAAACAATTAAGACATGTACATATCTGCAATCCTATGAAAAGATCCCTTTAGTTTTCTTGAACATATGTAAGTTCACTATAATTTCAGGTAAGTGAAAATTAAACAGGATTGGATTTATTCACTTTCCTTCCTGCAAGGAATTCAACAGAAGCTATTTCTCCCTGCCACCCCCCACCACCAATTTCCTATTCATCCAATCTCTGAAAAGAAGATAAATAGGGCTGTGACTCCAGAGCAGAATTATCCATTTGACAAGGTCTTGATGTTACTAGTGTCAATTCTTTTGAATTTTGAACCGTAGCTGTGGAAAACTCTTACTAACAGAAAGGCAGGACACATGTAAAACTCAAATAGAGTTCACTTTTTATAAAAGATTTTAAAGTGTAAATACTCTGTATTGTACTCTGGGGATCAAGAAAAAATGTTCTTCATTTGGTAGATCGTCTTCATGAAAAGAAAATTTCTTTAAGAAATACATCTCCCTGGATTCCAAAATAAAATTATGGTAATAACTTTCTCTAATCAAATGCTAATATTATTTGATTTTCACATTTCTAAGTTTTGTTAATCAAATTAATATAGAAATTAGATGCTAATAGGTGAAGTCAACAAGCAGATATTAATCACTTTCTATGTATCAAAAGTTATGAGAATATAAATATAAGCAAAAAAAATCTTTGCTCTCAAGGTGCTTACATTCTAATGGGAAAAGACCACACATAAAAGGAAGCTAAAAGGGGGTTAGATAGGATGGTGGAGAAGGAGGTCCAGAGAATTAGGAGTAAAGAATGGTAAGGAAAGAAGGAGTGAACATGACAATTGTACCAGGCATTTCCTTTAAATGAAGTTTGCTTAAGGAACTGAACTAAGGAAAGTCCTGCAGGGGCAGAGAGACCTTGAAGGGTGAGAAGCCCACAAAGACAGAGGGGTCTTTCATGCTGATAGAACTACTGGAACATTGTAGGGGGAAGATAAACACACACACACACACACACAGCACAAACAATACATACACACATGGAACCCTCATATGATCATACCATAGGAAAGATGGGTATCACCTCACTCATATTTCTCATCTGGCATTGTGAGAGACCTGGTAGAAGTTGAGCAGTTTAACAGCTATTTTCATCCATATACTCCCATAGTTACTCAATATTAAGTAGTAGTAATAATTCTGGGATTTATCCCTGGCCTAATCTCACAATTATTATTGGTTCCAGAAAAATTACAAAGTTAAAATATACTAGAATTGTTACTTAAGAGGGAGGTAGAGACACTTAAGAGGGAGGTAGGGTTACTTAAGAGGGAGGTAGAGACAAGAATTTTTAATAATCACATCAAAACTCTGGTTTAACCAGAAATTGAAAGCATGATAGAGCTTATAAGCTTGTGATACTATCTGGGATTTTCCAGGGAGCAAAATGAAAACAGTGATAAGTGAAAGCCTCAAAAATCTAATCAACTGGTTGGCACAGTGGCTAGATCCATTGTAATGGACTTACAGGAAAGCACAGACAAAAGTCACAAAGAATACTTAATTCTCCTATGAGCTTCATTGTTGGAAGAAGGACCCAAAACCAAGAGATCAAGAATCCATTAAAGAAGTTGCAAATTGAGTATCTTTTTCTTAGATCATGCACCCCAATTAGAAGGGCAATGGCAAAGGAGATAGGGTCAGATCATCCTATTTTTTATCCTTTCCTTATACTTCTCAAATTCTTCAGGAATTTAAAAATATCTTCTTTTTTCTTTTTAAAGCAATTGGGGTTAAGTGACTTTTCCAGTCACACAGGTAGTATCTGAGGCCCGATTTGAACTCAAGTCTTCCTGACTCTACAGCCGATGTAGAGATAGACTCTAAAAGGTAAAAATCTGTTCCTATTTTTATGTTCACAAAAAGTTGCTGAGTCTCTGCTCTGATATCCCATTTACTGAAGCAAGTTAGATAAGGCTACTGGCCTTCGTGGTTCATATTCTGAATAATTTTTTCGATACATGAACAGAGATGAGTAGCAAGCTCATCATGGCTTTAATGCTCTTGCATTTGTAGGTCAAAGTTAATGGCCTTTTCATAATCACTTAGTCTTTTGGATTATTAAGTTCTTTAGAAAAAGAAACCAGTGTAGGCTCTTAGCTATTTAAAAAAAAAAAAAAGGACATACTTACCCTTAGAAATAAGGTTTTAGTTCCCACAGTGCTTATAGCTTGGTGTTCATATTTCTATTTTTTTAATACACAAAGAAACTTTAGTTCATACATCCAGAAGCATTCAAATTGTTCAGGCTTATCACTGGCATTCTGTCCAAGCATTACACTTCCTATCACATCATTCTCTTGGCTGATTTGTCAATTGTGTCACAAGCCAGATTCCCAAGGAATAACATAAAAAAGCACACCATTAAAGGAATGGAAAGCATCAATGTTCCTCATATTACTAAAGATCATTCTGAAGGTCTTTAGACATTTCTGGAACAAGTACCTGTCACAATGACATACAAAATGAATACTTCCCTAAATATTTATATTACAAGGATTTTTTAAAGCCTTCCCAATTGGCTGAAAATAAAGTTGTCTCCAGCTTTAAAATTTAATTTAACATAAAAATTTCCTTTACAGTACCATAACATTGTCTTTGGGTGTAATAAATGCTAAGAGAAAAAATTTCAGAACATTAATAATGCTTACTATGAAGCACAAGGTATGTCTGGTACTGTACAAATGACAGAATATGGATCATATGAAAGCATTTAAAGCCCTGGATTCATTTCAGGATTTTCTGATTTGTTAGGATATTTCACATTTGTTTTTTTCTTCCTTCCTTCCTTCATTAAAACAGCATGATGGTGCAAGTGATTAGGTCTGTTACGGAGATAGTTTGGCCCTATCATGAACTTGATGAATACTGGAGAAGTTGTTTAACTTCTTAAACTTCTCTGCATGTCTTTCCTCATTTATAATTTTTTCCCTTTTATCTTATTAACAGAGCAATCCCCTGTGGGTCCCCCACCTGTAGTTAGCAGCTGCATATGTGAAGTCATGTGAGAACGGAGAAAAGCCCCACACATTTAAGTATGGGGGAAGAGTATCAAATCATCTATTGTAACAATTTAACCCAAAAAGGCCTAGCAGTACCAGATTTCAAACTACATTACAAAACAACAACCATCAAAATAAATTTGGTATTGGCTAAGAAATAACATGGTAGATCAGTGGAAGTATTAGTTATACAATACACAGTAGTAAGTGACCATAGTGATCTAGTGTTTGATAAACCCAAAGATCCAAGTTTTGGGGACAAGGACTCAACAGTTGACAAAAATTGCTAGGAAAACTGGAAAGCAGTTTGGCAGAAACTAAGCAAAGACCAACATCGCACATCACACATCAAAATAAGGTCAAAATGGATAAATAATTTAGACATAAAGAGTGATAACACAAGTAAATTAGGAAAATACAGGAAAATTCACCTGTCAGATCTATGGATAAGGAAAGAGTTTATGAGTAAACAAGAGACAGACATTCACAGAAAGTAAAATGGATAATTTCAATTACATGAAAATAAAAGGTTTTGCACAGAGGAAACCAATGCAGCCAAAATTAGAAGGAAAGCAAGAGACTAGGAAATGTTTTACAGCAAGTCTCTCTGATTAAGACCTACTATGTCAAATATATAGGAAACTGAGCCAAATTTATAAAACTAAGAGCCAATTGCTCAATGGTCAAAGCATAAGAACAAGCAGGTCTCAGAAAAAGAAATCAAAGTTATCAATAGTCACATAAAAAGAGTTCTAAATCACAACTGACTAGAGAAATACAAATTAAGGTAACTCTGAGATACCACCTCACACCTATCAGATTGCCTAACATGACAAAAAATGAAAATGATAAATGCTGGAAGGGATGTAGAAAAATAGGTACACTAATGCACTGTTAGTAGAGATGTAAACTGCTCCAACTGTTCTGGAAAACAATTTAGAACTATGCCCAAAGGGCCCTGAAATACCTCTACGACATCTGTACCCAAAAGAAATCAAAGAAAAGGGCAAAGGACCTATATATACAAAAGTATCATAGTAGCTCTTTTTGTGATGGCAAAGCAATAGGAACTGAGGGTATGTCCATCAGCTGGGAAACATATAAACAAGTTGTAGTATATGATTATGATGGAATGCTAATATGCTATAAGAAATCACAAGCAGGATGCCTTCAGAAAAACCTGGAAAGACTTATATGAACTGATGCAGAGTGCAGTGAGCAGAACCAGCAGAACATCTTACACAGTAACAGCAATATTATAATAATAATCAACTGTGAAAGACTTAGCTACACTGCTCAAGACAATGATCCAAGACAATTCCATAGGACTCATGATGAAAAATGCTATCTACCTCCAGGGAGAAAACTGATGAACTCTTGAGTGCAGATTGAAGGATTGTTTTTTCCACTTTATTTTTCTTGCTGATTTTGTTTTATTTTGTTTTTGCAACCTGGCTAATATGAAAATACATTCTGCATGACTCCATATGTATGACTGATATCATACTGCTTGCCTTCTCAATGGGTGGAGGAAGGGCAGGCAGGAGGGAGATAATTTGGAACTAAAAACGGTTTAAAATCAAAGTTAAAAATATATTAAAAAATAAAGGAAAAAAAATTAACCCAGAGTTCACATTGATTATGAAGAATTAAGTAGTCATTAAATAAATGCATTTCCTTACAGAAAAAGACTGCGTAAGTTAGCATTATTTTGGCAGTGTAGAACAGGAAACCTGTAAGTTCCTTGAGAGGACCATATTTTTGCCTTTCTTTGCATCTTTTTAACAGAGTTCTTGGCACAAAGTAGTGCTTAATAAATGTTTGTTGACGGACTAAACTGACCAGAGAGTTGTAGTGCCAGAGAAGAAAGAGAACAGTATCCCTAGTCCTTTTGGGAAGGGCTTTATTTTCAGTCCATTTCACAAAATTGAAAACCTACACGCACACCCCCTTCCACCTTACCCTCTCCAGCTCTTCCTTTCTGTCAAATTCCATCCCTGAAACAGTAACTGATCAACAAGGTACTTAAGGATTGGGTTGAAGATAAGAAGTTATAACAAAATCATTCCACTCAGTCCTTCTTCCTTTTTCTCACTGAAACTCTATTATTATGTAAATCTTTGATGGATTTTTTTTTTTGACTGATCACAGATATAGTTGTTTTTGTTGTTTTTAAAGAACCCTACTCCTCAAATTTTTCTCTAAATCTAGGGTCAACATTTTTTTTGTGTCTAGGAATTCCTTTAACTGCCTGATGAAGCATATGAACCCATTTTCAGAATAATTTTTAATGGATAATTTCACTTAGAAGTTAGTGAAAATGAAGATAAAAATGTTTTTGTTATCCATATTCCAGAATCTCCAAATTCTAAGGAAGTCTGGACAAAAGATCAAGAAACTCTGTCATAAATAATATATATACTAATGAAAATAGGAAATAAAATTAAGAAAAAGCAAAAAAATTAGTTAAGAGTATTTTAATGATTTATAATTTGAAAAGTGAAAAATCAGAAATTTATACCATTGAAATGATTAATATTACCAATTGGTTTGGTTCACCTTTCTTAAACTGTATTCATAACTTATCAGTTATACTTTAAAAACCAGTCAAAACTTAAGCAAATTTTCCTAGAAATCTAGTTTTGAGGTCACAACAGCTAGATCGGAGATTAGAAAGCTGTGTTCCAGACATAGCTCCGGCACTAATTGCCTCTGTGACACTGAGAAAGTCAATGTTTCTTCTTGGGCCTACAGTTTTTTATCTATGAAATTAGAGCATTACATTCTTCTTTCCTATATTCTATTGAAAAAACTCAGCATGTTATAAAGAGTAAAAGTAGCCCTTTCCTTGAAAGAATGGGTCTCACTCTAAGAATAAAGAGAATGTCACCTATACAGTATTATTTGAGAGGCCAACACATGGAAATCCCACAAAGATGATATCTTAAGTTCACCAAAATTTGCATCACTCATTGAGAACACTTTAAAGATTCATGTATTTTAATAAAATTATGGCACCCTTGTGTTGGGGCAACACTGGTTTAGAGTACAAGACAGTTTGCCAAACTATAGAAGGATGGCAGAAAATTACAAATAATATTGATTATCTCCAAGAACTCAAAACAGTACGAGAAAGAGGACAAAAAGAAGCAGCAAAAAGTTTTTAATGAGAATCAATTATGCCAAATCATTCCTAGATATTTGCAGATGAAACTAAAAAGGAGACAGCAAACATATGGAATAGATTTGCCAGTATTTCTATACCACCATCAATTACAGTATAACTTTTGAGTATAGACAAACCGTTCTGAAGTGCCACATGAGAAAAGCAGAAACAGTATTTAAGATTATGAAGTCACCAACAATTTCTAGGATACAAGAAATACACAGACAAGAAATCTGTACTACACTGCAGGTTGAACTATATCTGAGAAACTCTAAATTACTTTTAATTACCTTGTCATGAATGAAATTTAACAAAAGTATAAACTTAGGCAATTCTCTGAGCATAATATTATTTATTAACAGGGGGATGCTACCTGATAATAAAGGATGATTGTCATGAGACAAAGCTCCAAGCACGATCAATCAATTTATTACTTAGGCTAGCAGTAACCAATAAATTAGGTCATTTCTTTCAATAACCAAAAGTCCACAATGGGAGGCAAAAGGGCCTTTTAAACTTAAGTCTTCCTTCTGATTGACCTGACAGAACATCATTTGGACCTCCCCTGGTAAAGGCAAGGCAATCTCAATTGGTAGACATTTTAATGAGAAAGTGAGTTAATAGTTCTCAGTTCCCCCAAAGAGTAACGTCAAATGGTCACCTGCCCAAAGGGAATTTATAGAAGACCTTAAAAAAGATTTTAAAAACCAAATGACAGAAATGGAGGGAAAACTAAAAAAGAAGATAATCCAAGAAAAACAAGAAGGGATGAAAGGAAAGTCAACCAACTAGAAAAGGAGATCCAGAATCTTAAGGAAGAAAATGACACCTTGAAAATTAGAATCGGGCAAAGTGAAGCCTGTGAAATTATAAGAGATCAAGAAATGATTAAACAAAATGTGAATAATGAAAAAATAGAAAAGAAAGTGAAACATCTTATAAGAAAAACAGATTTGGAGAACAGAGCAAGAGAAGAAAATATAAAAATAACTGGACTAACTTAAAGTTAGGATCAAAAAAGAAATCAATATTAACAACACAAAAAATAATTAAAGAAAATTGTCCTGAAGCATTCAAACAAGGGGGCAAAGTGGAAATAGAAAAAAATCCATTTATCACCACTTAAAAGAGAGCTTGAGGAAAACTCATAGGAATATCATAGACAAATTTTGAAATCCCCAGCTCAAGGAAAAAATATTAAAAGCACCAAGATTAAAACAATTTAAATATAATGATGCCATAATTAGAATTACACAAGACCTAACAGCAGAAACAGTAAAAGACCACAGGTCTTGGAACACAACATATTGAAGAGCAAAAGAACTGAGACTCCAGCCAAAAATATCATACCCTGCAAAGTTAATTATTATCTTGAATGACAAAAAATGGACATCTGATTAAAAGCTCAGATTTTCAAGACTGTTAAAAAAAAATCCTGAACTTAAAGATGATTCGACATATTAAAAACTAATATAAATATAAGGTGCATAACAAAGACTGATTATAAGGGATCCATAAGAACAGACCATTTACTTTATATATATATATATGAAATATAAAATTTATGATTAAGATTCTTATTAATAATTGGGTAGTTCATAAGAAAGATTGGGGAAAACCTGAGCATGATATGAATTTTAAAAGTAAAACCATTTAGGAACAGTTAAAAAAGAGTAATTATTTTATACAAATGAGGTACAAGAGGAAGAATTGATACATAGGAATTAAATGGGGGAGGAGGGCTAGTAGTTCTGGTAACCTACTTTCTTTTTTTCTTTTTGGAGGGGGGAAGGTGGGGCAATTGGAGTTAAATGATTTGCCCAAGGTCACATGGCTAGTTTTGTGTTGAGTGTCTGAGGCTGGATTTGAACTCAAGTCTTCCTGATTCCAGGACCAGTGTTCTATTCACTGCGCCACCTAGCCGCCCTCCTGGTAACCTGCTTCCATCTGGAATGGGTGTAAGAGGGAATAATACATATATATTTAAAAGAGTATAAAAGTCTTCTAAATTCAGAATAAAATGGTAGGGGCATAGGGATGGGGAGAGAGTACAAGGGAGGGATGTTTAGAGGGGAGGGTGAGAGAATAGTTAAATAAGGGTATAGAAAGGTGTTTAGATTTATGGGAATAGGAGGATAGGGAAGGGACCCTTGGAGGGGAGTAGGCAAGTCATAGGAGGACAAGGTGGGGGGCAAAAGTAAAGTAAAGGAGCAAGAGGAATAGGAAACAAGAGATATCCATACACATAAAAACAATGATCAGGAGTAGAACAGGTTTGGGAATGTATATGTCTATATTTTTTATATATATATGTTTATGTGTATGTATCTATAGCTATGGAGAAACATATCTAAACTTTATTGTAGCCTTGGAGGGGAGGTATGTATATATTCATAGTCATAGAGAAACATATCTAAATTTTATTAGGGCCTTCTGGGGGAAGGGAAAAAAAGAACAAAGTAAAAAAGCACACAGCAGAAATAAAACTCACAAGGAAGCAAACAAAAGATGGACAATTCTTTTTTTTTTTCTTAAAGCAATTGGGTTAAGTAACTTGCTCAAGGTTACATGGCCAGGTGTTTCTGGCTGGGTGCTAAGTGTCTGAGCCCAAATTCGATCCCCAGGTCATCCCGACACTGGAGCTGGTGCTCTTACTTGCTGTGCTACCTGGACGCCCCAAAGATGGACAATTCTTAACACAATGAGTATAATTTATCAAATAGGCTTTCTTGAAATGAAAATTTATTGTTACATATTTTGAATCCTCTTTTATGTTCTGCTATGCATCATGCTTTTATTTCTAACTTTGTATTTAAGTTCCAATATTTAAATTTATGATATGTTTTTGTTTCTTTTCTCTATTCTCTATTTGTGTTCTGGCTTTTGAATCTAAAATAAAATTTGGGGGGAAAATGTTCTCAGCTTCTCTTTATTACTTCATCTTGGGAAGGGCAGGGGGTAACTAATATTCAGTTGATATGATTAGTCTGCAGCTGGGTAAAGGTGGTCTGCAGATGTGGCTGATTATATCCTTCTATGACACTTTATAGTGCCAATGCAATATCCATAGACTATAAATATACCTGCATGGTGCTCAATCACAAAATATAACAGACTCTCCACACAAAAGACAGAAACAAAATATTTATTTAGACACTAGAAAACCAAATCCCAAAACCAGTAAGCCAATTCCATCATGGTAGCAAAAAATGTTAATAAGCCATAACAGCATAGAGAGCCACACCATCCTTTAGCCTTCCCACAAACACTAAGACCAACATTTACTCACAAGCCTATCTGTCTCCGTCTGAAGTGTGCTCTCCTCCCAACTGTCTAGCTGGCTCTTACTCCCAGCTTCCTGTGGGCTCTGCTCCACCCTTCAGCAAATTCCTCCCACCACAGGCTCCATGTGACTACATTCAGCCTGTTAGGGGGCAGAATTTGTTTTCAAAGCAGGGAAGGTCTTCAAAGTCCCTTAGGCTTATTAAGAGGTAGAAAAGATCTTCAAATTCCCATGACCATTACACACTTAAGGAATGTTAGTTGCTTTGTAAGACCCAGCTGCCCCTAGCAATTTTGGCTAGAAAAACAAAATCTATCTCAAAATCAGATTTCCCTCACCTGGTCTATCCATGAAGACCAAGTCACCCCTAACTTTGATTAGAAAGTAAGGGCAGGAGACTTGTCCCTAGGATCAAACTGGTTCTGCCCATGGGGTAAACAGAATTGAGGGTCCCACTAGGGAGAGGCCCAGCCTAAACCAGTTAAAGAGCTGATGCTTTGAGGGCTGGGAGCAATCATATTACTAGATCACACCCTTCAGATGTGGTGTCTGACAAAATGAGGAAAAGGATGGATCACAGAGAAATGCTGATTATTAAATAATACAGCACAATATTAATTTTTCTCAACCACAAGCTGCTAAGAGAAGAGGTCTTTTTAAAAAAAAAAACAGTTATTATTTACACAGTGATTCTTTATGGCTGAAAAAATTACAAGGGTGATCAGTCTATGAAGAATCATAATCACAGGTGACCCAAAGAGTAATCAAGAGCTTACCTCTTCCCGTATGTACAAAAATATTTATAGCAGCTCTTTTTCTGGTGGCCAAGAACTGGAAATCAAGGGGATGTCAAATGGCTAAAGAAGTTGTAGTGTATGAAGGTAATAGAATATTATTGTGCTATAAGAAATCAGGAGCAGACGGACTTTATAATTACTTGGAAAAACTTATATGAACTGGTGCTAATGAGGGAAGCAGAACCAAGAGAACACTGTACACAATTACAGACACACTGTATCTGTGATGACTCGCTTGAATAGACTTGGCTCTTCTCAGGAATTCAAGGTTCTAAGGCAACTCCAAAAGACTCATGATGGAAAATGCTATCCACATCCAGAGAAAGAATTACAGAGTCTGAATGCAGACTGAAGCAAATTATCTGCTCTCTCTCTCTCTTTTTTTTTTTGTTTTGTTTCTTCTCTATCATAGTTCATTCCACTGGTTATAATTCTTCTTTACAACTTGAATACTGTGAAAGTATGTTTAATGTGAAGGTATATGTAGAACCTATATCGGATTGCATGCCATCTTGGAGGAGAGAGAGGGGGGAGGACAGAGAAGGGGGAGGGGAGAGAGGGGGAGAAAATTTAGAACTCAAAAACTTGTAGAAATGAATTTTGTAAACTAAAAATAAATAAAATTTGAAAGAACAAAAAAGCTTACCTCTGTGGTGAGCATAAAAATATGTGTGCATAAAGCAGCATATAGGATATCATCCAGTCAAATAAACAGATGTTCAGAACTGAGGGGGGCTGCTCATGAAAGGAAGGAAAGAATAACCAATGGTCGACTTGTATCCTGCAGTGCTATCTACAGAACATCAGAAGACCCAAAGGAAAGTTCTCAAAGTTTAGGGAGACCCTCTATTGAGAATTTATGGCAAGATATGAACAAGATTTACATAGAATAAGAAACTATGAATGGACTGGAGTCTGTACTAGAAAGAGTACTCATACTGATAAGTCCACAAGTCCATTGTAGTCAGGTTAAATTACCTAAGAGAGAAGATAACAGTCAGCTAACACATCAATACAACTTATTTTTTTGATTAATCCACTGCCACCTCTGTCCCAAAGGTATTGGGACGTATGAGATCTAAGTTCTGGAGGATGAGAAAAGGAAAAAGAAGTCTTAAACTATGATGTCATAGAGGAAGACCCTAAAGAGGTAGGGGGTTAGAGAGCACCAAAAGTAGTAATCATTGCCTAATGATTATTACAAAAACTCATGTATAGTTCATATGGAATGGAACCTACCAGAGAATACTACTCAAATAGGAGTGGGAGAAGGCATAAAATTGTTACTTCAACATACACATGAAGGAAAACTACTTTGATTTGAAAACAGCTATCTTTACTTTTATATTTTAAATGCTTGTTGACTGGTTTAGACAGACCTGCTGCTATCACACACAAAAAAAATGAAAATGTATAATGGGTCTTAAAACTAGTCTCTGAAGTCAAGAGGGGAAAGCATTAGGTGTTCAATTGACTTTTTAAAAAATCCAAGAAACTATGTTATGTATTGTCTTAAAACAAAAACACCAAGTACATTTTCCTTGAGCTTCAGTGAAAGGCAATGTGCTCAGACAAGTAGTGGGAAAATGGCTTAGTTATGATTTATACTTAAGTCTAACATCTGGGTACATGTAAACATTCAAAGGATAAACTGATTTATAAAACTGTTGATCATCACAACAGATGTACATTCTTTATTGCTAATGTATGGTTTCTTTTCCTTTTCTCCTAAGTATCTGATGCCTCCAAGTCCCCTTTCATCTTTCACACCACTATGACAGTTTTCTGACTCCTCTGCCTTGTTGAAAATTCTGTTTAGCTCATATCCAGGCCCTTCTTAATTACACAAGGTAAGGGAACAAATTAAATATAAACATTCTCCTATATTAGAAATAGAAAATTAGAAAGTCTACATAGGATAAAATATCCTATGTAGTATTTATACATTTTTTCTGCTTTTCTTCTTTGAGTTATAAATTCTTAAAGTCAGAAACCAGTCTTTGAAAACTAATTTAGATTGAAAATCACTATGTAATATCTAGCTATATACAAAGTTTCAAAATTTCTGATCCTACATCTAGTTGGTTCTGCATATTTACTTGATTTTTTCTTTATTTATTTTAGAGGAAAGACCAAATTAATTCTTTCTGGATCAGGAGTCTTAGCCTGTGATCATTCAATTTGGTGGGTTTTTTTAAAAAAATATTTGATAAAGTTGTTTTCCTTTGTGATTCCAGGCATTTTATTTTATACATTTAAAACTACTATTCTGAGGAGTTCACAGCTTCACAATATTGTCAAACACTAGAGTAAAAACTTATTTTCAAATGCACTTAATCCTGTTCGCCAACAGGTTCAGAACTTATAACAAATAACAAGTTCAATGGCTGAAACTACATTTTGAAAATATAACATAAAGAAAGTAAAATATGATTGTTTCCAGATTCACATTTCATTGAACTGTGATTTAGCTGAAAGAACACTGGGCCAAATGCCTGAAAGAATAGTCCCTATATTACCGTGTGCGGCACTGTAATCTCTGAAGCTAAATAAACAAACATATCTGAACAAGTCCAGACTGCCAAAACTGAAATGTGGTGTGTTTCATTTTAAAAGTATACATATTCTTCTGGCAGACACACATGCTCTGACCCGTAACATTCTGAATCACAGGTGTTTCCCCATTTGCTGTAAAACTGAGCCTATTCAACTCACACTTGGGTTTTTCCAAATGTTAGCCTAAAGCAAGAAAAAAAAAAAAAAGGATTTAATACAGATAGGTTCAAGTGGAGGAAAAAAGTGTCCTGTGTTTTCCACTAACCACTGGAAAAACTAGTGGAAAACCATTTTGATGGGCAAGATACAAGCAAATAGAACAGAAATATAAATTAACGATCTATGGTCAAGTAATATTGACTCTATGGCTGGAACCAAAATAGTGCTCTCTTTAATATAGTCCTTTTTAGTTCCTGAAATTCTAATTCATACATACAAAGAATTTTGGAGTTAGGAAGAACCGACTTAAAGAAAATAGAAACATGGGCTATCCTTTACTTTAGGCCTCTAGCTAGATGCCATAATCTATCAAATTCTACCATAGACTTTGACAACTAATCACTACAATTCCAATTTATGTAAAACTATGCCTCATAGAAATATCACAATATTTGTTTGAGGTTCATGAAGTTTTCCAATATATGTGCACACTAAGTTCTATGTGTTCGTACATGTATAGGTTTCCTTTTCATCCAACACTGTTGCTTTAGAAGTGCCAACGTGAAATCTGTAACTTACTACTGATCATTTTTCTACCTGCCCCACCCCCACCTTATTCTACAGTTCTAATGGCACTGAGCTTTGTCCAAATGGATTATACTCTCATGTCATGAGAACAACAAAATTCCAATTTCCCAGAAAATTTTGGACTAGAATAAGCACAGACATTTTTGAAGCCTTAAAAACATTCTTTTTTAATCACAAAAATATTGAGTAAAAAAAAAAAAGATGTCTAACTGGTTTTGGTAGCACAAAACAAAGCTTTGAAAGATTCATACCTGTTGGGACTCAGTTCTTACTAGCAGTTGATGAAAGAATGCTTTAAATTGGCAGATACAGAATCCAAAATAATGTTTTGCTCTGCCTACAGACTTACTCTTTGGTCAGAATAGAGACCAAAAACACTATGGGAACATGACTTTTTTCAGAATTTTTCAAAGTTCAGTGAGAATTATCAGCTGAGCATTTGAAACCTCCTTGGATATTCATTGGAGTAGGAGAATAAAATGTATTTTAATGTGCTTTAAAATTCAGAAACATTCAAGTGGAAAAATTTCCATTTACAAGGATTAATTATCCAATTTAAGATAATTACTGAAATCTAGTAGCTGAATTATACTAAAGGAAGAGTTAATTATCTCATATTTACCTGTTGAGTCAAATTCCACTGGCTGGCATGCTCGGTTAGAAGCCCAGCTGCACTTGAGCACTTGTCCTCCTTCTACGATGCCAGGCTGGGTAGTATTTGCTTTGGGAGCTCCAACCAGAAGGAACATCCTTTAAAAAAAAACAAACCACACACATAGAAGGATTCAAGATCTGACATCCCACAATTTAAAATACAGCTTTCTAATAATGAAATGGCCAGCATTCTTTTGACATCTTTAGCAAATATGAAACATGGAGAGATCACAATATGATAGATGCCATTTGTTGTTCAGATGTTTAGTCATGTGCAACTCTACATGACTCCATGGACTTTTTGTCCAAGGGGCTTTCTTGGCAAAGATACTGGAGTTGTTTGCCACTTCCTTCTCCAGTTTGACCCCATTTTACAGATGAGGAACTGAGGCAAATAGGGGTCACATGACTTGCCCAGGGTCATTTGAACTCAGGTCTTCTTGACCCGAGGCCCAGTGCTCTATACACTACACCACTCAGCTGATTAGATGCTATATCACAATGCAATATAACCCCTTTCTTCTACTCACTAGAATTCTATGGCAATTAATATATCATGTACAATATTTATTTCATCATGCTGAAACTTAACAGATTTGTACCAATTATGGATTCAGAGTCATTTCAAGATTTTAAGAGAGGTTACTTAAGTTGTATTGGCTTATACTTTTTGAAGGAAAACACAAAAGTTTTCAAACTACTCTACTAAGTATAAGAAAGTTTCCTAAAAGATACAGAAGTAAAGATTCAAAGAGGTAAAAAGAGAGTTAAGAAACCACTGCAACAAACTAAGAGGGTGAGACGCAAGGTTTGGAAGTACAAGTCTCCTGGAAAATAGTAGGGTGCAAACTGGGAAGGAAAAATTCAGCAAAAGGAGCCAAGAACAAATCTGCTTGATATATGTGACAGAATAAGTCAGAAAAGGAGAAGCAAATGGTCTGATTTTTATTCTGGAGCCTAACTTTACAAAGAGATAGTCAGTGCCTTTGAGTAGAAATACCATGGTCAAATAACCTGATAAGAAATATGTTTTTAAGCAGTAGTGCTCTGAATTAATCAGAAAAGATTCATAATAAAAGCCAAGACATCATTCATGAGAGTACCCACTGTATTCAGAGAACTATTGTAAAATTAAATAACACCTATATATTCACTTTCAGAACATCTGATGTTTAACTTATCTGAAAAACTTTTTTCTCTTCACCTGATACTGCTACTTAGATATGAGGAGAGGCCAGCTGAGAGAAAAAAAATATGCTCAGCATAATAGGTTTAGACTATTCTGATTATAGTCAGTTTCTGGATTGTCAGTTTTATATCTAACGAAAACTTATTTAAAGCAAACTTAGGAGAAGTCAAAAATTTCATTTGTTAATTTTCAATTTAAAAACTATGCATGAAATATAACAAAAATGATAATAATACCTAAATTATTTTACTTATTCATGTCATAGAGAATTACTGAAGCATTGCTTTAGAGAGCCAGAACTACAAAAAATAATAATTCTTCTAGAATCAGAAAAGGTCAAGAATCTCAAGGGAAATGATAAAAAAAAAAAAGACCTCAAACTATACTACAAAGTAGTAATCATCAAAATGATTTTGTTGTTGAATTTTTCAGTTTTCTGACTCTTTGTGACCCCATTTGGGGTTTTCTTGGCAAAGATACTGTAGTGGTTTACCATTTCCTTCTCCACCTCATTTTACAGATGAGGAATTGAGGCACACAGCTAGTAAGTATCTGAGGCCAGATTTGAATTCACAAAAAAGAAGTCTTCCTGACTCCAGCCCCTGTACTCTATTCACAACACCACCTAAATGCCCAAAAATGGTTTGGTACTGGTTACAAAAGAAATATTGATCAGTGGAACAGATTAGGTATACAACATACAAAAGAAAAAAAAAAAACTTTTATAATCTAGTGTGGGAATAAACCCAAAGACCCTATTCACTATTTGATAAATAAAAGGTTGTAAAACCAGACATCACTTTGACAGAAATTAGGTTGAGATCAACACCTTATACCATATACCAAGACAAACTTCAAAAGGATACCTGACCTAAAAACAAAATGTCAAATTTTAAACAAATTAGAGGAGGGAGCACGCAATCCCCTTTTAGATTTATGGACAGGAGAAGAGTTTGTGACCAAACAAGGGATAAAAAGGGTCACAAAAAAATTAAACTTACAATTCTGATTACATAAAATTAAAAAGGTTTTGCATAAACAAATATAGTATAGCTAAGATTAGAAAGGAAACATTATTAAAAAAAAATTTTTTAAGGAAAACAGTGAACTGTGAAGATTTTTTGAAACAAGTTTCTCTGATAAAGTTCTCACTTCCATAATATATAAGGAAAAGATTCAAATTTACAAGATTAAGAACCATTCTCCCAATTGTTAAATGGCCAAAACAATCAATTTTCAAGGGAAGAAATCCAAATTAACCAAGGCATGTGAAAGAAGTTCCAAAACATTAATAATTTACAGAAATGGAAAATAAAAAAGCTCTGAGGTTTAATCTGAAACCCATGAGATCAGCAAAGTTGATACAGAAAATACAGAAAATGACAAATGCTGACAGGAGTTAAAGGAAAATAGATATATTGATACACTGTTAGTGAAGTTGTAACTTGTTATAACCATTTTTTAGTGTAATTTGGACTATGTCCTATGTTTATACTTATATATTTATTTATAGCAGCTCTTTTTGTGACTGCAAAGAATTGGAAACAATGGAGGCACCTGTCAATTGGGGAATAGCTGAACAAAATATGGTATATTAATGTAATGGAATACTATTACTCTGTAAGAAATGATGAAGTTCAAGGAACCTGGAAAGATTTGTATAAACTGATAAAATATAAAGTGAGCGAAACCAAGAGAAATTTTATATGATACAAACAACTTTGAAAAATAAAGTATTTTAAATAACTTAGGAACTCCGATCAATGCAATGCTCAATCATGAATTCGAGAGGTCCCAACGATAGAGAATGCTACCCACCTTTGGACAGAGAGTTGATGGACTAAATAAGCAGAATGATATATGTCTTTTTGGGCATGCCAGCATGGAAAATTTGTTTGGCTTGACTATGTATATTTTTATTTTTTTAGGGGGAAGAAGAAAAAATAAATGTTTAACGACTGAAAAAAGTAATTTAAAATATTAAAAAATGATTTAAAATTTGGGGTTGGTGTAAGGGGTTGTTATAGGAATGTAAATTTTTAAGATCTTTCCTGCCCCTAGGCTTACTTGCACCTGGAGCCTGTGGTGGGAGGCTTGTTTCTCAGGAGATACTTTGTGAAGGCTATATAATCCCTGATGTGAGGCTTTGTTTTGGGGCTCACTTTGAAAAGTGTTGTGTGATTTGACCAGATGAGACTCTGGGCAGCCGTTGAGCCCCTCCCTCCCCCTCCAGCTTTGAAAACCCAGATGTTGATGCTTCCCTCTCTGGTAACTGGGATTAGATATGGATGTAATGGTTGGACAGTTTGGAGGCCTGTCTGCTTGATATGTTTTTCTGTTTTCCTGTAACTTCTGTCTGTATACTCTGAAGTTCGGGGTGCTGACTTTCCCCTGAACAAGGTAAGCGATATATGTTTGATAGATTAAAGTAAGCTTGTTAACCCATTTTGAGTTGCTTTCCTTTAGCAAAGCAGATCTAAGAACCTGTGTTGGCAGCCACCCTGGGGACTCTTGGGGTGCTTGCTGCTACAGGGTTGTATATGTCTGAACTAGTGATTTCATCTGTATGAGGAACTCCAGAAACAGAAATGTCTCCATTGGACCAGAGCAACAATACACTTGCAATACTCTTATAAAGTTACCTAGAGCACTATCAGGTTAAGTGCCCATGGTCACATAAGCAAACTGTATCAAAGGCAAGTTTTCTTGACTCCAAGGCAGACCCTCTAGCTACCTGTTATCTGAAGTTATCCAACAATTTTTAAATTGACTTTGACCAACCTAAATTGGATTGTCAATTCAACTGAAATTTTCTTGGGGAAAGGCAGAAAGAAGGAAAGAAGGAAGGAGGGAAGAGAAAGAAAGAAAGAAAGAAAGAAAGAAAGAAAGAAAGAAAGAAAGAAAGAAAGAAAGAAAGAA